>NC_133284.1:27990338-28277269 GCF_005239225.2 Populus alba
GTACAAGAGTTCTTCCATTTGCTAAAAAAATTAATTATCAGGAAATAAGATTAAGAATTTGCTCAGGCATAAGATCAAGCCAACGCTTAATGAAAGCCAAGGGTGTAAAGTTTCTGCTTGTACCCTATTTGAAAACTTAAAAACAACTTGAAGATATTGATGTGGGACTAGACACTTCCTGAAAACTATCAAGAAGTTTCATCATTCATAATACTGCAATCTACACATGAAGTCTTGCTAACTGGAGGCAAGGCTACAGTAAAGCCATCTAAAGGACTATTGTTACCGACAGCAGGAAGGTTCAAGATATGAATTTTATAGGAGCAGCAAGAGAAGTGAAAACAAACAGTTTTGTGCAAGTTACAACAAAATTAGGGAGGAAAGGACTACAAAGGGAAGCTGAGTTTATTATGCAGTGCATTTAATTGATATCTTTTATCTAACATATAGAAAGGTATTCATGCTTTAGGAAAAGTTTCTACTTGCTGATACATATTGCATTTGCAGCGTGCTTAGTTTAATTAAAAATTGAATATGGAGTGCATAGCCATGCCCTTCTAAACATTTTCTCATGGTTAAGCATTGTTGAAGCAAGCCATGCGCCAATTATTTATCGTTACATTATGAAATTGAAGATCTTACATTCAAAATGCTTTTTCTGCACTGCAAGTTATCAAGATATTCCAGTTATAGTCAACTTGAATTGTAAACAAATGATTTCAAGACTAGTTAATTGTTCTACAGATCTTGATTCTATAAGCACCGGAAGCAATCTAGAGAGAGAGAACCATAAAATGATCATCTATATTTCACAACAATGGTGTCATCAGAACCAATTAAACATGCAGAGCCAGTTTGTTCAGACAACTTCCAAATGACATCAAAACATTAGGTTCTTCTTAATTTTATCATAACCAGTAAAGGTGCCATTTCAGTTTAAAGAACTAATACTTTAAGAGTGGACCAACAAGAACATGTTTCCTTGAAAGCACAGTTAAACTGAATTAAAAAAGCAAAGACCTTAGCAGCAATGCAAAAACAAAGACATCCATCAGATATTGTCTTACCCATGCAACCAGATTTTGCTCACTGCGGTCTTTTGTTTGATCAATTGCTTTCCTGCCTGTGATGAGCTCCAAAAGAACAACCCCAAAGCTATAAACATCTGATTTAAACGTCAGCTGACCTGTCATTGCATAATCTGGTGCACAGTACCCATATGTGCCCATAACCCTTGTAGAAACATGAGTATGGTCACCGCTGGGTCCCACTTTTGCCAGCCCAAAATCAGATAGCTTAGGATGATAGCCCTCGCCAAGCAAAATATTGGAGCATTTTAGATCACGATATATAACAGGGGGTGTCATTTCATTGTGCAAATACTCTAAACCCTTTGCTGCACCAGCAGCTATTTTCATTCTTGCATTCCAATCAAGCGGTTGCCTATTGGGCGGAATATCTGAACACAGAAATGAGAAAAACAAAAGTGTTAACATTTAAGAGAACAGTAATTGGTAAAACACAAATGTAAACAATGAGAATGAGATGCCAGGAGACTTAAATACCATGCAAATGATTTTCCAGAGATCCTAATGGCATGTACTCATAAACCAATAACCTCTGATCTCCCTCAGCACAAAATCCAATCAACTTGACAAGATTTGGATTGTCTGCTAGACTTAGTGTCAGTACTTCAACTACAAACTCCCTTATCCCTTGAAGTCCATTTTGATCAAGTTGCTTGATAGCGACAACCTATAACAAAAACAACAAAACACAATTTAAGTCTAACCAACTACTGAACAGTGAACATAAGCAAACTATAAAGGAGACGCTTTGCAAGGAAGGTACCCTGTAATGAAACATAAATCTATTGGCAGACAACATTTCTGTATGCAGTAAATGACTTATTTTGTACCTACCTGGCTGATTTTTTCCAGGTACCCTTTGTAAACTTTGCCAAAACCTCCTTCACCCAAAAAACAATCAGACCTAAAATTGTCAGTTGCGGCCACGAGTTCCTCAAAAGTAAATGTTTGAGCCGGATTTCCATTGTTTCTTATATCCTTAGAAATCTCATCCTTCAAATTTAAACTCTTTACATCCAACGACAGTTGATCATCCTTGGACGCCCCTTCTTCCCTTGAATCGTTCACATATGGCTTCACTTTCATCGACCCTAAAAAGAAAAGAATAACAAACAATCAAAAGGGACGGCCATGAAAGCTGAAAGCAAACACAAACGACAAGGAAAAAAAAATAGTGTACACCAAAGAAGGGTTTTGTGCTATGTATGCAAAACATAAACCCCAACAACAACGAAGAACTACCTCTCTTCATTTAGAGAAACGTTTCAAATTAAACGATTAGACATTTTACCAACCCATTTTAGCAAATAAATAAACAAAATCGAAAATTCTTCTTTTTTTTCAAATTAAAGCGAAAGAAAAAAAAATGATCAAAAATTTAAAAACATAAGAAACCCTTTGCGTTCCAGTCCATTGTGATTGATTTTCAAGAGAAAAGAAACCCTATAACATATCAATTGACTGAAAACAAGAATTAAAACGATAGTAGCAAAACAGGAAAACAAAGGGGGGGTTACATTTCAAAATTAAAAACGATAAAAACTTTGGTCATGCAAACTTTAGCTACCTGAAGTTAGTTGTGTTTGATCTTTGCGTTTAATGTTACTGTTATTTTCATCGATGCTGCTGTTCTCTGATCGCTTACTCGATTTTCCGGAAAAGCAAAGAAAACCCATATAGTATACAATTCCTCCTCCTCCTCCTTTTCCTATCCTCCGTTCTTCTCTTACTTTCTCTCGGTTTTGTTTGAACAGATGGAACAACAGACACAAAGAAAAACTAAGAATTAATAGGGTTTACAAATAAAAGAAGAGCTTGCTTGGCTTGGCTTGGCTTGGATTGGCTTCTAGGAGAGAAGTTTCTATTTAATTTATTTATTATATCAGGACATTTTTCAAGCTTCGATTAATTGCATATTGGTCCCTCTACGAGTAAGATTCTCTTAATATAATCTTCTATTCTGCTTTTGATTTATGTAATCTCCTCATCCAAGAAGCACTCTTTGTAATGCGGTCCCTTCATCAATTTTCTGTCGGATTCACCATTAATTTTTTATGCGTGACCTAACGTGTAAGCTAAAGCAGATACGCATAAAAAGTTTGTTGATTAAAAAAAAAAACTTATAAAATCATTAAAAAAGATGCACATTTTGAAAATAGAAATTAGATTGGAAAAATGAAGAAAAATATATTGCTTAAAAACTATTTGGAACATTATACCTAAGAATTCGGGATTCTTATTTTCATCTCCAAAAACCCTAAACTCACAAATCTCGCAAGATCTCTCAAATTAGCTGCAATTTAACTTCTCCTTGCTATATTAAATTACCTTGCCTTGTTATCTCATGACTGACAAGTCATATTTATCTTAAATACTTTGGCATGCGTTGGAAACAAAGTATAAATTTGGCAAAGGCACTATATTAAGAATTTTTCTTGAATAAAGGGACCATATAAATTAAGAGGAGGGTAAAAGGACCGCATTACTAAATTGCGAGGACTACCCTCGTAACCGGAGACAAAGTACATGAGATGATTAACCACTTCCCAGTTACGTCACTTAGACTCGTAGTTACCTTGTAAAAGAACACGTACCAGCAATACCAGGGGCTGTTTAGTAAAACCAGGTGTTATTGGTGCTGTCTTCTTACCGGATAGTTATTACAGTGATTTGGTGTTCCAAGTTGCAACAGAACAGATCTTCGTTTTTTTATTATTATTATTTTTCCTTCTAGAAGGAAATAAGCAAAGCAGTTTCACTGTTTTTATTTTTATTTTCTTGTATTACCTGCCCGTGACGTACGTATCACACCGACAGCGGTCTGGCTGGTCTTTTCTCGAGGCGAGAGAGCAAAGTCAAAGGCCATTTTTTTATATTGAAAACTTAATTTGGTGGCAACCGTTCGAGATTTGTTTCCTCTTCGAAGCGGGACCCGAAGATCCATCTTACGCGCTTTCCCATTTTCGTAACAGTAATTTGAACGGTGGTGATACCACCGCATTGAACATTAAATTAAAGTAAAAATCTTAAGGGCTTGGGATTTTAAATGTGGAACCAGTACTGTTCACACGCATAAAATACGATGGATCTGTTGTGTATTTTTTTAATAATTTATTTTGTTCTTTAAAATTTAATTCTAATTAAAAATCATTACTTTTAACTTTCTAGTTAATGGTGGAACTACATGAACAAAAATCAGAATAAAAAAGATATTAAACATAGATGACGTGCTGGAAATTTCAAGAAATATACATTTTAGTTCTCGTATTTTAAAAAAAAATATAAATTATATAATTTTGGTACATTAATACTTTTCCAATTCATTTTTTACATGAAAGTTCAATTTTATTATTTTTTTTAACCCTGATTAGAAAAGAAGAGAGAGAGTTTGCTGGATTCCAACATTAAAAAATATATATATATTGTTGACACCAATTTAAATAACCAAAACAGTTGATATTTGTGTTAACTATTTTTATTTGATTATAAGAGTTCATATTAGGTATTTTTTACCCTAAAAATTCATGAAAAAACATTTATAAACTCGGGTTGATTTTGATTTTTGAGATTTTATTTTATTTTTTTTTTAGGCCATAGATAGGTTTATCATGGTTCTTAAGGTATTTTTTAGGTGTTTTGAGTCAAACATGGGTTGAAAAACGAGTTTTTGAGTCAAAAAAATTAAATCCTAATTTTTTGGGCATCAGAATACCTAAAATTTGGACAAAACCAAAGAATACGTTGTTTGTCTCAACAAGCTACACACCATTTGATTTTTTTTTTTCAAAAACAATTGGAGCAGATAACATATCATCCACCTCAAATGTAAAAAAAATATAATAATAAGAATTCAGTCATACGGGCCTAAAAGTACAAACCCGTACTTGGGCCATAACAAATGGGTCAAGCGAGCTGGGCTAGCTTGGCTTTCTAGGCCCAACAACGCCTAACATTTTTTTTATTGTTTTTTAAATTAATGCTTATTTTTAATGTTTTTTTCTTCAAATTTTTTTATTATTTAGATTTAAATTAATACACACTCTCTTTTTTATTTTATTTATAGAGTCTCTTTTAATTGACAATTATTATTTTTTATCTATTCAAATTTTAAGAGGATTTTTTTTATTCATATATATATATATATATATATTTTTGTCGATGCACTTTAATTTTTAAATGAAAACTTTTTATTTTCAGATAATATTTCTAATAAATGCAGTTTTACATAATATTTTTTTATTCTTCTTCTTTTATTCAATCAATTCAATGTGTGTGTTTATTTATATTATTATTGTGATTGAATAAAAAAATATTTTAATAGACAAACTTAGTAAACATAATTAGATAATATATTTTATTTTACGAGATTAAATATCTTAATCAATATTTGTCTCTTGATTTTTCTATTTTTATTTTTGAGTTATCGTTTATGTTTTTTTTTTACATTTATTAACACACATGGTTCTTGATTTATTTAATTATATATATGCATATGATTTTTTTTATTTTTATTTGGAATTTATTTAGGTACAAAAACATGTTGAAATGGTTGTGCATAGAACATTTTATTGAAAAAATATATATCTAATACGCAGAGAAGCCCAAATCAAGTATTTAATATAAACTATAAGAGAGAGAGTTTTTATTGCACTCCTCCTCGCATAATATTATTCATTGTAATAATATATATATTTTTTAATTTATATTTTATTTTAATTTCATCATTTAACATTGGATTTATTGAAGATTAAGTTTGTAATTATTCAATGGAATAGTGCTTTTTTTTTTCTCTGCATTTATTTTTTTTCTAATTTAATTTCATCGTTTCAATTTGTTTTTTATTGAGTTATCATGATTTTATGATATGGGATGCAACTTTTGCAGGCAAACCTGAGTTGAATCGAGTTATTTTTTCAATTAGTTTTTTTCTAACTTCATCATTCAACATTAGATTTATTAGAAATTGAGTTTCATAATTAATTTTGATTTGGTTTTCATGGGTTTATCATGATCTCATAACTTAGTATGTAAATTGGCAAGCTAACTCGAATCAATACAATATATTATCATCTTAATATTTATTAAAAAAATCTCATTTTTAATATTTATTTTAACTTAAAGTATGTTATTTCTAGTCATCAAAATTGTTTTTAGATCTGTCAAGATAACTAAGTCACATCAAATCAATATCTATGTAATTTAATTTATTTTTATTAAAAAAAATTAACAATAACTAGATATTTTTTATTTTAAAAAAATTGATTCCAACCGCAACTTATCGCAGTACAATAATCTACTAATCTAGATAACAACCAAATATCGTCACCATCCACCACCGATTTCATATGGGGGCTTCGAGGCACCTGATTGCTGCTACTATTTCTATTAAAATAGCAGTCTTACCATTTTGCCCTCGAAAGGCGTTCTAGTATTCCACTTTTTCGGTGCGCATGGAAAGGAAAAACTTGCAGAAGCGGTTCATAAGTTTCGGTAAACTGACGGAAGGCCTTTGCACTAACAGTGTCTTTCTTGGCCACTCTATAGTTGTGAGAGGAATTATAGCAACACACTGTCAATAAAACGTGTCCACGTCGCAGATAAATGGGAGAAGTTAGTCGGATTGCTACAACCGGCCCTCTTTTTTTCTTTTTTCTATTTTTTTTAATTGAACCTCTTTTCCAGTTGAGCAAACCCTATCCATCCACTAATAAAATATTGATATTTGTTATATTTTTATAAGGATAAAAATACAAATTTAATTTCTAAAAAATATACATATTAAAAGAAACGGACATAAATTATAAACGAGACTAGTATCACTCTTCAAAAATAAAAATAAAAATACCCAAATAAAAAGAAAAAAAAAACCATCCATCCATTTTATACGCAAGCTCCCTTCCAAGCCTTTGACTCCTTGATTTGCTAGGTTGATACAGGTAAAGTTTTATTTTAAATTGTTTTGAATATTATTTTTTTTTTAATTTCACATATAAAAAAATTAATTAGAGAAGTGAGTTAATTTCTTTAGTTTATAAAATGTAAATATATAAATACATGCTAATTATAAAATCATTACATGCTATTCAGATATATGAAGTTGCAAAAAAATTCACTAAAAACAATCTTAGCTTGACTTGTTTAGAGTATTTATTTTGTTGAAGTACTTAAAAGATTAAATCTTAAATTTTATTCTTATCAATTATTAATAATTTATTATTGAGGCTTTATTGATTCTTATCCTGTGAAACATGACTTTTTTCAACAATTAATATTCCAACAAAACATTAATGTTTAAATACACCGTAAGTAAAATTTAACAAACTCAAATAAATTATACTTAATGTCTCTTTACAAATATCGAACCTAGGCTATTGAATAATGAATAGAAAAACAAGACTTAAAAAAATAACAATAAAAAAAGAAATAGAAAAAAAAAGAACACAAGAATTTCTTTTATCCCTCTCCACCCATCAAAAACTTATTTATAGAACTTAGAAACCAAAACATTTATGCTTATAATTTATAAATGGTTAAGTTTTAATTATGATACCACCAATATCATCAAAAGAATCTCGACAAGATAAATCTAACAACACTAAAAAATATCACTAATAATATAAATATCATATTTTCTAATCTTAATATATACTATTTCATCCAAAAAAATTAAATTAATTTACCATAATATTTAACCAGTAAATTTTTAAAAATAACAAATAAGAAAAATATACTTGTTTTGTGTGGCAATACTTTTTTTTTTTTTTTTTATTTACGTGGGTGTCCAGGCCAACTTGCACGCACCACGACTAATCCTACGGCTCACTGAACATCTTGCAAATCCAGTGAACATGTAAGGCACCGCGAAGATAACAGGTGTACACGCTGAGGCTTGAACCCAGGATGCAGAGGCAAGGAAGCCTTTGCCACCGCTGGGCTACAAGCCTCGATGTGTGTGGCAATACTTTCTTGATTGGCATATTGACAACACCACACTCCTCTGAAGTAAGTTAGCTGGATTGATTAGCGGGCACAATAGGACCTTTTAATCGGTGTCAACCAACCTTATAGTTTCAAGACCCAGCCCGATTCAAGATCTAGCTTTTGAATTTTGACCGGTTATTAGATTAATTTTTTTAAAAAAATCAAAATGATATCGTTTTAATAAAAAAATAAAAAAAAAAAAAGTTAATAAATTTATAATTAGATTTTACTCGATTAATCAGATGGCCGGGTCAGCCGGATGTTTACCGTGTATGTGACTTGCCAAGTCTTCTCTTCAACTTTCTAGCATCATTGCTTGCTCTCTCACAGAGGTCTTTATGGCTACTGGCTAGGCCTGTGTCACGCTCCGCTCGATTTGTTTCTTACTGGACCGTGTACAGCCCAATCCGGCTCGGCTCTACCTCAACCTGACGAGTCGTGAAGCAGTTTGACATTGTGGGTAGAAAAATATTTAAAAAAAAATTTAAATTTAATTTTTTTTTTTATTTTAAATTAATAGATTTTTTCATATTATCAAATTATTTTAATGTGTTATATCAAAAATAATTTTTTTAAAATAAAAAAATATTATTTTAATATATACACACACCTCTATGTGTAATTGTATTTATTTTTTAATAAACCTCCAAGCTTTATAAACGCGGTGGGAATCCTTTCAAATATAAAAAACAATATAACATAGACGTAACGTTATTTGTCGAAGAGTGTGGTAACATATCTTACTTATCTTTCAATTTTGTGAAAAAAAAGAAAAAGAAAAAGAAAACAATCAAGAATTCTGGATATTCTTCCTCTTCAAATTAAGCATAAAATATTGTTTATCCATTTCAAACAATGAGGGGCTGAGAGAATTGTACAAGGGAAACAAACAACTAGACCAAACGCACATTATTCCACATTTGCCTGTCTATACAGAACAAAATCACCAGTCCATAGATAAGAATGGCGAGACATGAAATCAACCAAAAACCAAGAACAAAGAAAAAATGGAGATGGCTTGGTCATCAGTGGCAGTAGTTGCCATGGAGGCAAAATAGACAAATGTTTTTGATCATCTGGTTCTGGTCATCATTATAGTTTAATGAACCCTCAACTGTGCTAAACCAGTAGGTGTAAATGTAATCCAATGGCTAAAAAATTGAAAAGAATATAGCAGCAGCAGCAAACTACATAATCTTAAGACCTTGCAATCATGGTTTGTCAAGCTAAAAAAAACACATCACATACAGGGCATGTGTTGTAATACTAAACACAACATCGTGAAGATTACTCACTGCGAACACAGGAAATATTCAAAAATCATCTGCTAGATAATGTTCCAGGGACAAATTTCTAGCAGGCACTCGACAGTGCCTTGCTCCCCATACTTGTAGATTCTTTAACATTCATACACTGACCAAATAAATGCACTGCATTTGAACACTAACAAGAATAAAAACACATACATGTTACAGGGTAAGATTCAACATCCTCGTCAATTTACTACCTGAACCACCTTGGCTGTACACAAGAGACTGAATACGTGGCTTGATTGCAGAATTCCCGAAACAATTTAGCATGGTTAAGACAACTTTATTGAAGCCGACTGGCTGTAGAGTATGGGGATGTCTCCTTATGCTCACCCCGGAGACCAATCTCAGGACAAATTGATCTTGGGAGATGCTCTCATAAATTGACTAAAGAAACAAATGCATCTTAACAAGTATAGGTTTTCCTTTCCCAGAAAAATAAATAGAATTTTCCCGTCTCCTCTGGTATGACAAGCAGTAGTTGGTGAGAGGACAAACCAGAGTTGTCAGAGGAGCTAAAAGCATCAAATTTACCATCTAGCAAGTCATCTGCCCTCAGACTTCACCAGCTGTGAGAATACCCTACTCATTGAAACACCTGAGAGGCCATCCACACTTGAGGCTTCGAACTGTGCAGCAGATACACTATCATCATTGTGGCTGAAATTGTTGATTTGTGGAGAGAGCTCGCCGATCATATTTGTACTGTTTTCTTCAGGATCGCCTGGTAAAACTGCTTCTTGCAGTTGAAGGGCATACTCCAGATTCCACAAGATATCTCCCATAGAAGGCCTGTCAACCCCAAAGTCAGCTAAGCATTTCTCAGCGGTTTCTCCAAACTTCCTAAGTGAATCTGGTCTAATTTTTCCCACAAGAGCGGCGTCTATTATTTGTTCCAACTGCCCTCTCTTCTGCCATTTCATTGCCCATTCAGCTAAGTTAACCATTTCTCTTGGGAGGGAGGGATCTATAACAGGTCTGGCACAAAGAACTTCAAGCAACACCACCCCGAAGGAATAAACATCTGATTTCTCTGTCAGTTGTTGCCTTCTAAAATACTCAGGATCGAGGTATCCAAAACTCCCCTTCACTGCTGTGCTCACATGGGTCTGATCAATTTCAGGTCCTGTCTTTGAAAGCCCAAAATCAGCTACTTTGGCCATGAGATTCTCATCAAGCAATATGTTAGCAGACTTTACATCACGATGAATAACTGCTTTTGCATATCCAGTGTGAAGATAATGGAGTCCTCTAGCTGCTCCAATACATATCTCAAGCCTGTCCTTCCAACTCAAGGTGGGAGAACCTGAGCCATAGAGATGACTCTTGAGAGTTCCATTCTCCATGTATTCATAAATCAAGATCATCTCATTCTTTTCATCACAGTACCCAATCAATGAAACCAGATGGCGATGCCGGAACTGAGAGAGCATCTCAATTTCAGTCTGGAACTCTGCAAGTCCCTGTTGGGAGCGTGGATTTCCCCTTTTAACAGCCACTTTTGTGCCATCATTTAAAACTCCCCTGTATACCTTTCCAAAACCACCAATGCCAATAACCCAACTCTCATCAAAACTGTTTGTTGCCTCTTGAACTGCCACAAAAGGAATGCGATACCCCAAATTATAACCAAGACTAGTGGCTGTTCCGTTCGAGTATTTACTACCCATGGTGTGAGAATTTCCTCCACTGATGGAAAAAGGCATCCACGTCTTAGAATGGCCTTGGCGTGCCAGCCTTCTTCTCTTTCTGCAGAACATAATGAAAATACCAGCCACCACCGCTAGGATAAGTGCTCCGATGCTCAATCCCACTATCACACCAACATTCTTCTTCGAACTTGAATTTGCAACTGCAGGAGCTGTCCCACTAAGGCTACCCAACGAGTTGTTCATTTTCATGATCTCCAACCCATTTAGAATTGCATTGGGGTAGGCACCGCTAATAGTGTTAGTTGGACCAATACTCACACGAAGTTTATTGCTAACCATTGCTGCAGTAACAAAATCCATATAAAATGCAACAGCCAAAATATTTGCAATAGAGCTTGGATCCACACCAGCAACAAGCCAGGAGTCAATGTAAACATTGAAGTAGAGGTCGTTAAGATTTCTACTTACTATATCACAGAAGTGAAACCTAACAAGATACTGAAACCCTGGCTGCACGTTGAACTCCCAGGTCACATTGAAGTTGCTGCTGGGATTATTATCTGAGTTCATTCTAGTGGCAGTACCATAAACAGCATTCGGAGCAGAATCTTGTGTTGCCCAACCAGCTACATACCTTACAGCTGCAATATTGGACACGTTGATAGCAAGATTATCTTGGATGAGAAAACTTTGGTCAGGAACCCAAGTTCTCCCAAGGGTATCATTCTCGAAGGAAACTGTTGGTCCACCCATGTTCACCCTATGAACAGTCTCCAGAGCCTGCCAGGACAGGCCTTTGAAACTCCCCACTGGATTAAAAGTTTCACCATCATCTGTAATGAGCTCATCAGGAACTGAAACGACTTCCAAGGCATTTAAGAAGGCAAATGAATTGCCTGAAGGAGTGATGGTGATAACAAGGTTCTTTGAGGTTACATTAACTGAAAATTCTTTAACAACAGAAGCCTTCACACTGAAATTGCTGAGGAAGGCATAGTTTAGGGTGGAAACACCAAAACTCGCATTGCTCATGTTGTAACTACCACTAACAAATGGATAGAAATATAGACGAATCCAATGCCTCCCAGGTTGGTTAATCAAAAAGGTGTACTTTGAGGTTCCATCAAAGATTCTTGCTGTTTGATAGAGTGGTGAATCATCCCCAGAAGTGACAGATATTGAAGCATTTGCAAAAGTGTTTTTCGGGGTTGAAAGAAAGTTGGAGGCAGAGTTATCAGCAACAAAAACACGGTTACCTACTGTAGTATTGGTGAGTGATCCGCAGTCTATAAGATAATTGTCTACAGGAGTGAATCCACTAGATAAACATACCAAGCTTAAGATTGACAAAAGTACACAAATGAAACGTCTAGATCCTACACTGCCCATCATTTCGAAATCTGGAACTTTACTGGGAAAATATGGAAATCTATTGAGCTTTAAGATAGAAACTAAGGACTCTTATCAAGGCAGAGCACTAGGGTGGCAATAATCAATAGCAGAACACTAGAAACCAAAATCCATGGAGAGGGATGAATAAGGAAGTGAAATCAAAATCCAAGATTGCATAATATAGCAAGAGCAAGCAAAGAAGTTGGTGCTTTTCAGTTACAGATACGGAAGAAATCTAAATCCTAAATACCAATGTATAGAATTGAACAAGAAAGACAAATCTAAAGTAGCCAAAAGCAATACAAGGATAGGAGCTTGTAGTTGTCAGTACTCACAAACAAATGAAGAAAAGATGGCACACCTTGAACAAAATTTGAGGTCCAATGGAAAGTGGGAGGGGGAGAGAGAGACCCAGATGGGAAATACTTGTGAGGAGGACAAGGTAAATATGGTATACTTTGAAGTGCTAAAAGGGCTTTCAGTTCAAATAAAGAGGAGTCAAAACAAAAGCTGGTGCGAACTGGGTGACAACCCCGGATGATGCCAGATTCCTAGATACTTTTATGTTTTGTATTAAATTAGTAATAGAAACCAAACACACTTGTGCGCAAGCAAACAAAACATGAGAAAACACAATTACAGAGTCAGAACCAGCTGTGGATGTAGAAGGCTGAGGCTTGATTGTTTTTGGTGAGCTTTGTTAATGCATACCATGGGGGTAGATGAAACCTCTTGTACAAGGCCAGAAAAATAAAGGAAAATGGGGGTTAGAAACAGCTATCTCATTGTTAAACAGAATAAAGTTTTTGGTTTGGCTTTTTAATGACAAGTGGGGTAAAAAAAGCAGGGATTAACCAACCGACACCTTTATTTATATAATTTATGACTACTTTCATATATGGCTTTAAAACCCTGGCCAACTTGTGATGTTGATTTTTAGTGAAGCGTGGTTATATTTATTTTTAAAGTGTTTTTAATGATAAAATATATTAAAATAATATTTTTTATTTTTTAAAAAATTATTTTTAATATCAACGTATCAAAATAATTTAAAATATATAAAAATAATTAATTTTTAATAAAAAATAAATAAATTTAAAAACATGAGTTGCCCGTGTTTTCAAATAAGCTCTTCAAATCTAGTTGATTCAGAGTTTTATTAATACGAGTTTAAAAATTTTAATATGAGTTGTAAAAAATATAAAATATAAAATTTCTTTGGTTAAATAAGTGGAGTGGAACCTAATTCACTTTGTATTGAAAAAAAATAAAAATTGATAAATTTAAATTGAATTTTTAACCTCTAACCTAGATTTGTTCCAGATCTGACTTGGAATCAGGTTATATAATTATGCTTGCGTATAGGGAAAAAAAATTAAAAAGGAAAGAAAGCTAAACTGGAGAAATGTGAACTAGTGTGCATTTCTTGGACATGGTCAAGAACGATTTTATACAAATGAAAATGATGCAAAAGCTATGAATATAAGTATTGAATTCACGAATACACATACAAGTTGATTTTTTTCTAGAATGTTTGACTTTGAGCTTAACCCACCATCAACCTTATCCTGAAAACCAAGACTGTAAAAAAGATCATCCCTACCTTACATTTATATAATCACACAAACAATAAGTATAGAACTAGCTACGAAAATTGATCAATTTTTAAAAAATACATCTATATCAAAATACAAGAATCACTTGCCACACATAAAAACATAGATAATTTACGATAATTTTGTTATTGTTGTCAAAAACTAAATAAAAATTCTTACACAAGGGTATTTATATGTAAATACTAAAACTGATGGGACATGCATGCACTGAATTTAAATAAAATCTAAACTAATTAAAATAAAATTTTAAAATAAAACAATAATAGCTTAAAATTATTTTCCATGATTTGTCGCATATGATAATGGAAAATACCCAACATATATAATTATTGATAAGAACTACAACAAAAACTTCCCAATCTTTGCCGAACAAAAACTTAATTCTTTATAAAATAAAAATTAATTTCTAATCAATTAATTTTTTTTTATATATGAAATTCTTATAAAATAAAAAAATCAAAGGCTGCCACACAAGTTTCTAATAGTATTAATAACTCCTTGTAGTTAATAGAATTTACAACTCTTAATAAAATAATATATTTTTTGTTTTCATATTTTGTTAGCATATTTTAAATTTAATTTTAAATACATTATTTTTTTCTGAATAAATTAGTGTGTGTGTGTATCATAATTGGAAAAGGTAAAGATGTTGATTCACAAAGGGATGATTCTTCTTTTTATCCCCATGGATTCCCATTTTGAAAATTTCAGTAATCAAAATCTCCTACGTGCTGGAAACATGTAGGAAAGCGGCATGCCTTTTATTTAAGCTAGCCTCGGTAATGATGCTGGAGACGTTTGGAAGTGAGGTGTGAATTGTTTTTTATAGGGTTTTTTTATTTAAAAATAATTATTTTTTATTTTTTAAAAATTAATTAGTAACACTAACTAGAAGGCTTAAACGAGCATCGCTGTATCCCATCGATAGTTGACGTGGGCAAATGTTTCGCTTTCAGCTTGTTAAAGATAACTTTAAAGGGAGGGAGGTACGTCTAGGGCAGCTGGTAACTAAATAACCCCACCCTAGTTTGGTGGCAAATGGACACCTTACCTCGTTTTTCATTTCCCCACAAGGAAAATAAAATGTGATATTTATTAAATAGAGTCCTTTACGTGTGCCCTTTACTGTGCTCACTTATATTTTTTACAGTATTTTCCAGATTATTATTTTTTATTTACAAAACTATTAAATTAATATTTTTTAAATTATATTAGAGTATGGTTGCGGTTATTTTTAAAATGTTTTTTATTTATAAATGTATCAAAATAATATTTTTATTTATTTTTAATTTTTTTTAATATTAATACATCGAAATGATTTCAAAATATTAATTTGAAATAAAAATAAAATTAAAAAAAATAAATATTTTTTTAAAAAAATTTGAAACACAACAATACACACAGATTAGTTTAATGGAAATTAAAAGAAGAGATTATAAAACCCTCTTGACAATCTGATGTGTTATAAAAGGAATAGAACGATGGTTTTTATTTTTATTTTCTTTCTTCTATACTAGCGGGACTTTTAATCGTAATCAACTAGCCACCATTACTGGTTTTGAAGTTAATTAATTTGTAATTGTTGCACAAAAAAAAAAAAGACAGAATATTTTGACAATAAATTGCTTTTATGTATATTTTCTATTTAAAAACTGAAAGTCATGAAACCGAACTACCAAAAAAAAAAAAAAGGTTTAATTATAAAAGTCAGTCAAAATACAAGATTCTTCTTTAATTTATGTATTAATGCTATTTAAGAGAAATTAAGAGACCAAACTATAACCAATTTTTTTTTTTATTTTGATTGTGATTGTGGTTATTTTTTAAAGTATTTTTTGTACTAAAATGTATTAAAATAATATTTTTTTTATTTTTAAAATCAGTACATTAAAACAATTCAAAACATAAAAAAATATATTTTTTAACAAAAAAAATTAATATTTTTAAAAATATAGGTTAGTCCGTATTTCTAAACATTCTCCTAGCAATGAGAAATTATTTTCCTCCCATTTTTTTTTCTTGATTTTTTTTTTTTAAAAAAATAACTATTTTCAAATAAAAAGGAGTAAAATCAACAGGTTTATCTCTCCTCCCCTCATTTTCATTCCTTCCATCACGAGTTTGACTTGGTCTTCATGCAGGAAACACAGTCAGAGGGCCGGAAAAATAAGCATTGACTTGATATTGATTTAAGCTAAATAATTGATGTTTAATTATTATTTATACGTTTCGTGTTGCTTTAGAAGGCCACTCACTTGCTAAATTCAAGCTATCTACGTGCACGCCATTCGTAAGCAAAAAAAATAAAAATAGAATAAACTTTTAAGGAGCTAAAAAAAAATAATAAAAAAACAATTTAAGCAACTGGACGTGGCGTCTGTAAAGTAAATCAGGAGCAAGAATCAAAACTATACACGTCAAGAAGATAATTAAATACTGTCACTTGGCAAATGTATTAATTGCCCGGAAAATTAGCTCCATTCATAATACAATGTTTTTTGGATGACAATAAAATTTAATTTTATGTTTTTTGGTATCAAAAAATTAAGCCTGTTGCATGGGATGTTTTTGTCTTTATCTTTTTTTTTTTTTATTACCGTATAATATTATTTTGCGCTCAAAATTAACAAAATATAAAATTATTGGCCAAAAGTTTTCTTGATTTTGCATAATATTCTTTAACAGTAAAAATATGTATGTGCTACTAGAGTTAAAAAAATTATTATGCTATTGGATAATAATATTTTGGAGTTAAAAAAATTATTATGCTATTGGATAATAATATTTTGGGGCTTTTAATTTTTAATATATAATGCAATTACATCTAATATTGGAAGAGAAAAAACATAAACTTAACATTTGAGGGGTATTTTTATACTTTTATATAAGCATTTTGTATAATTGCCAAGGTAATGGGAGGCATTTTGGTGTTTTTATATTTCTTTTAATTTTTTTAAAGTTTAAAGCTGCAAAAACATGCTCAACATGTTCTAATATGTGAGTGGCATTTATGTTGTTCAAGTAGCGTGTGTAACATCATCTAATAAACCTGAATGACCTTTTATTATTTTTTTAAATGTATTGTCGTATCCTTTTTTTAATTATAATGGTCGGATTGTAGCATGAATTTGATTCATTTTTTTTTTTAAATTTTAAAAAATAATAAAATAATATTTTTAAATAGATAATAAGTTAAAATGTATAATTATTGATAAAAATACCACAAGTCTTACAGAAAGAAAAACAATCGCTAACAAAATTCGTTGATTTGACATTTAAAGTTGCAGTCATCAATTATGGGGTGGCATGTGTACACATGACTGACTCCAATTTTTAAAAGATAATACATCGAATCACGTGCCACGTGTCATCTTATAGGGTGCAATTTAGCCTAACAATTATCTTTAGCTCTATCTGACGGAAACAACTTTCAAGAACAGCTAATGATATAATTTATTGTCCGCAAGAAAAACTTTTAGAGACAAAAGCAACGATATCAGATCTGTTTGCTTTTGTGATTGAAAAATGACAAGAATCATTTCAGTAGAAATCATTTGCAACCACAAGGATGTTACAAGGTTCCTCATAATTTTGCCTCAAATGCTGCTGCTACTTTAATCATGTTCCCACCTTTATAACCCTATTATGTATATCCATACCAACCAACAACCCTAATCTTGAACTAACTATTAGGCAGATCCGTCAATTTCTAAATCAAGCTGGTTACTGAGACCTACAATGGTAAATTAACACATTCACTTTCAGACTGCAAGATTTTTCCAGCTGCCAAAGATTTGAAATCAATTCAAGTCAAGATTGAGCGGTTCCCAAAACTAGGCCTTTCAATGCTGGCATCAAGTTCCCCAGAAGCTCCCTTTTACTTAAAATCCTGTCAGATGTACAGTCTTCTTCCTGAGGAAAACAGAAAAAACAATACAGACAGTAACAATCAGCAGCACATAGAATACTAATCATGTTTCAGAAACTAGAGCTGTCACAAACCTCTACTCATTACCAGGATGCACAAACCTTTTTTATCCTGTGTCGACACTTTTTTTTTTTTTTTTTTTTTGCAAAAGCAAGCGACTATGCAAGTTTTTCCTTGCAAATTTTGCGACAAGTGACAATTTTTTTTTAATAATTTACCGAACCCAGAATCACGAGGGGCAAATATAACAAAGATAAATGTGCCAAACCAAAAATAGAGAGTGAAGGCCGAAACAGATGTTACTCACATCACCAGTTGAAGCAGATAAAAGCGATAGAAGTGTTACTGCAGCAGTTTGATATTCTGTCAGGATCTTGAATGCTGAATCATCTAGTTTGTCCTGGAAAAAATGGCAGTAAAGCAGAAAGCATGTAATAAACAAAACTTCCCACAAAAAAAAATCAAGTAATGCTAGGAAAGTTGCCAAGAAGTGATATGGTACATAATAATAATAATAATAATAATAATAATAATAAATAATCAAGGTCATGAGTCCAAAACTGGAAAGTAAACGAATTCTTGGGTTTTGAAAGTCCAATTTAAACAGTCATAAAAAAACACAATACAAAAAAGGAAAAAAACAACTTTAAAGCCTGTTTTACATCACTACAATAGCATATGAACGGAAGAAATCCAATCTATTTGGGTGATTGAATAATCAGTGACTTAAATTACAGGCAATTTGCATTCAAACCCTGACTTCCAAGTTTCCAACAAATGGCAACACCAAAGAATCCAGGCCATAAACATGCAACTAAAAACAGAAGCATCTACACTGCAAATGATATAACATGTAAAGAAACAACCTGCAAAACTTCTACATTGCAACATCCCAATTTATACTCCAATTGTTTCAGGACAGTCAAGATGTCGCAGAAGGAACTACCTAGATACAAGACAGGCTGATAAAATAATATAACTACATTTTCTTTCCGTGGCATATAAGACATGACAAAATTGTTTTCCAATACCACCATATAGCAGAAAAACATTTCAACAAATTCAAAATAACATTCCCCATCTCCCTTGTGGAGAGAGAGCACTTGACAATTTTTGTAGTCCTTGAAAATGAATAGAAGTATGTCAAATCGAAACTGATTTTCAGCATGACATTACTTTGTAGAATATAGCAAAGATTCTAATGGGGAACCAGCTATATAAAAATAAGCTTCAATAACTTGTTTTATTTTATTTTAGTTTTTTTTAGTCAATTAGAATTCTTCAATCTTAATTACTTTTATTTAATTTCCTACATTAAACAGGATCCTACTAGGCTTTAGGTGCCTATTTAAGAATGCCTTTTCCATGATTTATGAAGACTAAATGATAATTGAATTGAGAATTGCTATTTGTATTTGCTACTACCATTCTCTTCTCTATTTATCGGTATGCTATGGGACTTATCTCTTCTCTGCTTTATCTTACTGTCTTTCTTCTATTTAATCCCTCTCCTAGAGGAATTCTGCTTCTCCTTTGTCATAATCATGTACATCACATTCACCTTTCATTGCCATTCAGATGTAAAAGGTACACACCACTTCTGGTTTTTTAAATCCATTTGCTTGTGCACATGGATAAACCAAAAGCAATTGATATCTTCACAACACCAGATTTTGAGGTGGTCCGGAATCTATCAACAAAACGAAAACATATGGCACTCATCCTTAAGTCAGTTTCCACTTAGACCAGCATCTTCTACCTCTCATCATTAAAAATTGTTGGCAAATATTTGAACACCTCATCCAAATAAGCCACATCTGGAGCTGGAGAGCGTAGCATAGCCTCCAAGCCCCGGTACATAATTGCACCATACATAATGACACTCTAGTTCTATCACCACAACAGATACCAAAGTAAAACTAAGTTTTGAAAAAAAAAAAAAAAAACTTCAAATGGATTGCAACACAAACGTACTTTGAAAAATGCATTTTTAATGAGTAAAATATTAGGAATGCCACATACCTTCAATCGAGAAACAGCTACAGAAATGGCCCTTCCGGGGGCCTGAAGAGCTTTATTGCGAACCTACAGCAGAAAATTCATGTTCAAGAAGTGAAAAAGCTATAAAAGTTGCCATACTTGCATAGAATCCAGAGATAGAACCTGAATATAAAGCAGGGAAACAACTTTAGGCAGAAGAAGAACTGGATCAGTTTCAGCAGAAACTTGAGCTGTCAAATCCTGACAATAGCAATCAAAACAGACATCCAAATGAGTGCATATGTCATATTTCCATCCAAAGTTGCAAGTCACCCACTTGCAAAAGACCCAACTGCTAAATATGCAAAAATATAAATTACAGAGATTCATCACAATGGAACTAGTTAGAAAAAGCAATGGATCTAATATTGGATTTTATGTCAACTTTATAATCAACAAATAAAAATATCAATACTTGAACACTGTAAAAAAGCTGTCCAAAATAGCTTCCTCGATATTTCATAGGATGAGAAGATATGATACTTATAGTGAACTTTCCAAGTAAACACATTTGTGGATATGAGCAACTCTGATCTTTTTCTTTTCTTTTCTTTTTCCTATACAAAGCATGCATACCTTGCGGTATGAGTGCAGAAGAGTTCTTTCCAATTTCTTGTCAAGCTTTTTCAAGAGCAACCCACTGAAAAAAATACAGAATCGAAAATGTAAATGTCAGGTTCCGAGAAAAGAAGGCAGTTCACATGAAATTCTAAAACAAAATTATAATAATAGCACAAACAAAACTACCTCTCCTCTGCCAGCTCTCTTAGTGAAGTCATGAAAGCTTCCACCCGCTGCTCAGTAGAATGATTGGGATTAAACATTGTACAAAAGTGCAAAAAGTAGATAAGATCAAATATCTCCTAGATTTTTTAAATTAAAGGCAGACGATGAGAGAGCTGGCTAGAGAAGTCTATTGGTAGTTGAATCCAATGATTTCAGCTGAAACATGCTCAGATTTGAATCAGGTCTAGGGTGTAAAGAATTGATGAGTTAGCTACTAGTGTTTCGTCCACCCGCCACAAGAGAGAGAGAGAAGCAGAAGCATTACAATATTTTTCTTGTTAATTATAGTTTTCTTTCAGTTATAAATCCCTATATTATTTGGATTCTACAGTGTCATGCCATTAGCATGTGGCTTATTTTATTAGAGATTTATTTTCCTTACAAGGATAAGATTAGGATTAGGGATTTTGACTATTATAAATGGGCTTCGTAGAACTATTTTACAGGATGTCTTTTGTTTCTTATCAACCTAATCAGATTTTAACAGTTTCTCTCTCAATACTAAACCTTATCATCCCGTTCCAACTTAAATTTTATTCACGTTTTACCCATCCTTTTGCTGTAAATGCTGATTTTGAGGTTTTTTTCTTCCCAACCTACATCAGAGCGAGAGAGGACCAGAATATTGTTGCAAGCAGCAAAATATAGTTTTTCCTTTGCTCTCTCTAATCCCCCAACCCCCAGTCACATCAGCACCTCTCTGCTCTCTACCCTCCACCCAACCAAAAAGGGAGCGAAGTGTTAAAGGACATGTTCTTCATTTAAATAACTCTTGAAAATGGAAAGAGCAACTTTTCACTAACAAGAACTGACCTTCCCTTCCAAAGCTTCAACTACTGCAAGAGCCTTTTTTGAAAGGGATCCTGGAAAGCTTTTTGCCTGCATGAGGAATGAGAGTACATAATAGAGGAGATCATTTAGCATATCCAAACTTCTGACCAGTTTCATATAGCACAAAGCAAGGCAGCAAATGTTTCATACAAGAGCAGTTCTTTCTGCAGAACCAAGCGTGATAGATTCTGAATTTGGAGACTCTTCAACATTAATTCCGTTCTTCAATTTGTTGTGCATGTCCTACATTTACATCAAGTCCAAGCATCAGACCATCCTTCAAATTATATATCTTAATTTACTGAAACCACATCAGTGGTAAGCAAAACAGAGGAATGGGTGCTACCAGGTTATGAAAAAGCATATCTCCAATAGAAGCAGCCATTGTTCTTAACAAATGCCTGTGCAAGACAGCCTGCAAACCATAAACAAGGCTTGTCTTTATTCCATTTCATCACAAAATAGCAAGTTGTTTGGGTGGTTAATCTATCCAATAATAACTTCTTTATATCAATTAATATAGGAAGAAGTAGAACTTACAGAGGTTGATTGGTCATCCTCAAATAAATCTAGTGCCTTTTCATACAGTTGCATATTTAAGAAAGCCTGCAAAAAGGAAGTTATATCTCAAAGAGTTGCCAGAATTATAAGAACCAATCACAGCCTCCATTACCAAGAAAGCACATTGTACAAAACACTAAATCAGAGGAATGTCAAAATACTGGATGTAGATAATTAATTTGCAATCATAACGGTGCTAACCTCATCAAGCTTCTTTTGTAAATTATCAAGCAGGTGCTTCATTTTCCCAGAATTTTCTGAAAATAATGTCTTTCTTTTCTCCTTTAAGGAACTAATTAACATAGGTCTCATATAGTTAGCTAAAGGTCCAAGAATTGTCTGTGGATCTTCCAAACCTGCCAGATCAGCTGACTTCACCAGTTAGAATATGATATGAAATCAGCGCCAAATCAGCTGAACAATAGCAACAAAAAGGAATCATTAGCAAAATGAACAGACCTTGCTCTTCAAAATCAGGAACCAGAGTCAGGATCTTTTGCATTATCCAATCATCAGAAGGAATGTTAAGATCATCCTCTTGCGTTCTAGCTAAATCTTTCTTAGTTCCCTTTTTTGTATCAGAAAGGACTAAAGATGCCTCCTTGCCTTTCCTTTGGTTTTTCTTAGATTTCAAAGGAATAATTTCCTCATCATCTATAAGGATTTCAGTTCTTGCTCCAGATGATTTCCCCTTTTTCTTCTTTTTCTCATTTACTTCACCAGACCGGCCGGAATCAGTTCTAGTTTTAGCTTCCATGACCAAATGAAAGTCATCACTCAGTATAACACCAGAGGAACCTGAGAGCCTAAAGACCTCCAGCTCTTTCTCCATCCGACCATAAACATCCTAGCAATAAAAATACATGGTTGCAGGAATCAGAATTCCACAGAGAGATCAAGCAGTTATAAACAACACATGCAAACCCTCAAATTGCAGGAGACAAGGTTGGAGGCATCGGAATCCCAATGAAAACAAAGAATAATATAAAAAAATGAATAAACTTGGTTCAACAATACACTGCACCCAAAATCAAAACAAATTATAGGAGCAAAACACTCATAGAATAGATCCACCAAGTGCACAAGAAGTGGGAGAGGGAGATAGAGTAGGAGGGTTTTGAGTGCTTTCCAGGAAAATGATCAAAATAAAAGACTTCCAAAAATGAAAAGTGATAGATCAAATACAGTATGAAGAAAACCTAGAAAGGATTATCATTACACATCTCTGACTTTACATTTTTAAAACATCCTGACCCTTACATAGCACCACCAGCTGAGAGAATTGGGTCAATCTAGCATGATAAGCCAGTAATACTAACAGGGCCAACCGGACACCATTGTCAGTACTCGTGCTGCTTCATGTATCTAAACAATGTATTTATATATTTGTCTACATGAAAAAAAAAATATATAGCATATGTAATGGATGCAAGTGGAGATGAACAACAATGAGAAACAATCTTTAAGTAGTTCAGAAACAATTTCTTATTATCAATGGAAATAGTGAAACATAAAGCAGTAAGCCCTTCTACCTTATGACATCAAATATTAATTTTAGAGTCAAACCTTGATAAAACCATTGCTAAATACATATGAATCCCCCAGGATCATTCCTTTATTACCCTGAAAAAAATCAGAAAGAAAATGAAAAAATAATAATTCACTTGATGATAGAAATGAATAATTATTGCCATGGAAAAAACGTCACCTTGAGTGCTGACTGAACAGAATTACAATGCGACAAAATCTTCGAAGCATCTTGGGATCCAAAAGAAGTGGGTAATACAGAAAGGGAATCAATCCTGCAATCATCCATAAAATCAATGAAGTCTTCAAAATGTGCTCAAATAACCTGCATTCGCATATGTGCTAAGAGACAATTCTGCTGTTCATATGAATACCCATAAGAAATGTGCGACTGAATTTTAAGTCATGTTTTTGTGAATAAAATAACAAGAAATATCAATGATGATCATAACACATGCCATAGCTGCAGTGAAAACTGAAGCAGGTACATCAGATTATCATCAGAAGTAATAAGAAACCAATTGATAGGAGCACAACGTGATGAAAGGGAGCTGATACAATGATAGATGATGACAATAAACATGTTGGATTATTTTTAAGTCAGAGCAAATAGTATAAGAATAAAAAAACTAGAACAGTACTTTGTTTTCTCTTGATAGATGGAAAGATAAAGAATATGAAATTCAACTAGAAACACATATATTCTCAAATTTCAACCCTCAAATATGACCTGTCTATGACTCATATTGCATTAGGAAATAGTGGTATAATTTTATTATCTTCCATTTCAATTAATATGGGTCAAAGAAAACTTGGACAATTCTGTCATATTGAACCAAACCACAAAGATGAAAACGGCATACAATAAAGATCGAGAAAACAATTTCAATCAACATTCTGAAGCAAACGATTTCATAGTTATATTAAATCAACAAAAAGGAAAAAAGAGGAAAGAAAAGGTAAATATTGCCTCACCAGCTACTACGGTCAATAGCATCCTCAACAGCAGCATCCAACATCTCAATCATGGAGGGATGAGCAAATGCAGTTACCAGAGGTATACCTTCAGCATATCTGGACTATATTGGATTTGAAGACCACAAATTTTGATAAGACAAACAAAGAAGAATTCTCAAGTATATAGAAGTTCTTCACATAAATTCTACAAACTTGAAAGAAAACAAATCCAAATTTCAGACATAAATTCAACATAAGTACCTGCAAGAACTGAACAGGCTGGGAAATTCCAAGCTTTTGCAGGGTATCATAGCTGATAAAAGAATTCTGCAAGAGGGAAAATAACAAGCGATTAAGATGGAGATGATAGCTAAAAAATCAACATCCCTGGTGCAATAGGATGGGAAAAAGATGATAAAAGACTGATCAACCAAGTCTTATAATTCAAAATACAGATTACATTCCAACCATAGAGACAGCAAACCATATGATCAAACAAGCTTTTGAGTAACATCATGTGTGAAACATGCAGAACATCAATATGGGTGTCTAGAAATTACAAAATTAATATTGGGTAGGAGAATTAAGTTCCAAACCTGAGAAAAGAAAGAATCTACACACTCCCTTTGAGCAGTGGCAAACACCTGTAGCACAATTAAAATCAATGAGGGAAAAAGCATGCTATTTAATGTGATAAAGCAAGAAAATAAGTCTTGAAGCAGTACAAATGTTCCTCACCACCCACAACTAAATTCACTATCTCATAGGTTTTTCCCCCTCAAACTATAAATATTTCCAGCCAAATTATCATGAAAACTGTATGCATCACAAGATATACTGAAGAGAAAAAATTATCTTGGTTAAGTTAAAACTGTAGATAGTACCCTTTAGATAGTCCTTAATTTTATTGAAAATGCTTACATAAATACTTCAGGAAAAAACAAAACCTTCATTAGTTAACAGACAATCAACTGCTCTAATTCTTCAAGAGCTGAAGCTTGAATCAAGAAAATAATTTTTGAAGCATTTCACGTTCCTTAGCACCCACAACCAAATTCGCTATCTAAAAAAGATTAATCTCTAGCACGTGTGATATAAAATTATAAACCAATACCAAGAAATCATAAACATACAGTTGGAGTCCAATGAACTCCTGCTCGAAGTGATCCAAGAATCTCCCCTTCCTTCGCCAGCCCATTAAATAAGGATTGGAAAAATGAACTTTCAGTAGCCACACCACCAGCTCCATCCATTGCTTGCAACAACTGCTGCAGGGTTCCCCACAAAAAAGACAAATTTGTAGGAACTGTAACACCCCTCGCAGCACCACGAACCATGGCGCTAACACGAGTAACATAAGCTGGTGTATACAATTGTCCACCTTCAAGCCTACCTTTCACCTAAATGCCAATAAAATCTCAGCCAAAACTTTCAACTTCTTTTCCCTCCGACAACCATATCACACTCAAGAAAGAAACAAGAAAGATACCAGAGTTCCGAGGCGAGCTTCCAACATGGAAGCCACAAGTTCAGAGCCAACATTCAAGTTAGCTGCGATTTCCGCCAATGAAATTTGACTGCATTCTTGAAGCCTCTCATTGATTTCTTCAGCAACACTGTCCCAATAAGACTGCGAAATAATTTCTCCTTGAATCAACATCAGCCCGCTCGGGTCATCCGAAACGACTCGTTGAGCTTGGTTCTCGACATGATATAAATCAACACCAGTAATATCCGCAAGATCTATCAAGGAAACACGCCCTAATTTCTTGATCTCCAACACCATTTCATGCCTCAATTGCTCCTTAGAAAAAAAAAGGAAAAATTAAGCAAAGAAAACAAGAAAAAGAAATTAAAAGTGTCAAAATCGATGACGACTATGATAATACTGACAGGAGTGATGTATTCTTTGCCGGAGACAGTGTGGAGAAGGTCGAAATCGATGATGTGAAGCTCGTGGAGTTTTTGGACTAATTCGACGACGTTTCTTTCAGATAATCGGATGCTCGATTTTGCTTGCTGCGCGGACTCAAATTGTTTCGCCAATTCTAACAATTCTGCGTCCATTTTGATTGAATTCAATGGAGGAAAATCGAGAGAGAGAGAGAGAGAGGGAGAGAGAGAGTTTTCGTTTTCTGTTCAATTCAAGTCCCCGTTTGCTTGTTGCAGTGTGAGTTTGAAAAAAAAAAAATGTTTTTTATTTTTAATATCATTTTAAAATTCTAAAACAAAATTACTAATAAAATATTAATTTAATATATATATATATATAAAATCTAAAAACAGTAAAGCTCTCCTAAACAGACTGGTACGGTACATGGGCCTTCAATTGTGGCCTTCAACTATGTGCAGCTTTATTCGTCAGTTTAGGGTGATTACTTTTTATACAACTTAATTTTTATTAAAAAATAATCAAATTAATTTTTTTCTTTTAAAAAAACTGAAACCAAATCGATACCAGCTCAAACCAACCAATTTTAGTTATTTAAAAAAAAATCAGTTCAAATCAATTTGGCTTAATTTTTTTCTTATTTAGCTCTTCTTTTTCTAGTTTAGCTCAGTTTTTTCTGGTTTTTTTGTTTAGATTCGGTTCAGTTCGATTCGGTTGTTTCGATTTTAGGCTTATAAAACCGAATCGATCAGTTTTTTAAAAAATTATAATCGGTTTAATGAATTTTTTTTCACAGTTTGGTTTTCTCAATTATTTATTTTTTAATTTTCTCAGTTTAATAAAATTTTTAGTTTTTTTAATCATCCATATTGTTAGCCTTGGTATCGAACTATGAGCGGAAATAAAGATTTTTTTTATTTTGTTATTTTATACGTGATTTATTTATTAAATAATGTTTAAAGAGTGGTGTTTGTTTCCTTTCATTATATGAGATTTATTAATAATTTTTTAAGCCAACTTTTCAATTAAATTTGATAACTGATAAATCAACCTTTTAAAGGTAGGGTGATAATCCATAAGTAGAGTTTATATTCATTCCAACATGCATAGAATTTGTTCATTTTTTTTTTTTAAGATTTTAAAAGAGCGTGAAAGAATGTAACAACTTTTGAATGGAAATGAAAAATAGATATCTTTAGGAGTGAGAAAAAAATATAAAAATTAATTAAACTGAAAAAACTGCAAAATAAATAAATGAAAAAACCAAACCATGAAAAAAACCGATTAAATTTTGAAAAAACCGACCGGTTTGGTTTCAATTTTATAAGTCTAAAAAAAAAAAAAAAAACCGAACAAACCGAACCTATACTGAAAAAAACTAGCTAAACTGGAAAAAAACCGAGCCAAACTGAAAAATCGAGCCAAACCGAAAAACTGTGCCAAACTGAAAAAAAACCGAGCCAAACCAGTTTTTGTTTTAAAAAAACTAAATGGAACTGAAACCAGTTTCGGTTCGGTTTTATTTTTTTTAGAAAAAAAATTTGGTTCAATTAATTTTTTTTTATAAAAATCAAACTAAACTTAAAATAATCATCTAATTTTCTTGAAAATGATAAAATTTTCGGTATAGGAATAAGGGATCATACATATATTTTTTTATTTTGATTGATTTATTTATTTATTAAGAAAGGAGGATGGAGTGTTCTGTATTGATGAAATTTATTTGAGTTTATGGTATAAAATATTTGTTAAAATAATTTTTTATTATAAAAATATATCAAAATAATTTATTAAAATTATTAAAAAATATTAATTTAATATTTTTTCAAGTTGAAAATATTTAAAAAAAAACAAAAAATAAAAACAGATATAAAAAGAAGAAGAGATAACAAGGTGTCTGATGCACTGCCTAGAACATCTGTGACTGAACTGCCAACTTCGGCAATCTGTACTATTTCCGTAGATCTTTTTGACAACTGCTGATTTGTCCATACATAAACTGATTCATTTTACTTGTTCATATTATCCATCCATAGCCAGCACTTGCTAGCATTTGTTTGTTGAAAAACGAGCAAATGCAAATGCAAATGCAAATGAAATCTAAAAGGGCAAACAGGCATCAGAATGCAAATGTTTCATTTTTCAGATTCCGTACCTCTGGATGGCCTCCAAGGAAAACAAAATGTCCAGGAAATTCCCCTGCATTGTAACTTCTTCGCAACACTTCTATTTTCTGGTCAGATGTCTCTACAATTGCACCATTACCCAATGGACTTGAGGTGTGTTGACACTGTTTTGGGTCGTCTGCAAAAAATCAAAGCTGCAAAACCTTTTTACAATTCTACGAGATACCCAGGTTGATCCTTCATCTGTGACAAATCCAGACAAGATAACTTTTTTAATAAGAAAATCTAGGTGGTATCTCTAATTTAGTCTCGATAAAATTCATCACTGATCATTTATTGCTTATTTCATTCAACGTTAAATATACAAATTTTCGAACAGAAGAGATATGCATCATTTCTCTTAATAAAAACCCTCCAACTACAGACAGACCACCACACAAGTGGCATTAAATACCAAGAAAAAGCAAACCACAAATTTATGAGCTCATAGGCATCACTGAGATGCTAGCAAGCAATAAAATAAGGTGTCGAACAGTCAAAAGCAAGCACAGACAAATCCTCTTCCGTGGTTGAGATTTCATATGAATGAAGAGATACCTTCTGATGGATTTAAGGAGGAACTTATCCCAAAAAGGATTTAAGTTTGTCCCCATAAAAATCCTGGATAGCAGGCAGATAGCATTGATTCTTCATTATGGTGGAGGAAAAATAAAAAGCATAAATATATCATGCTACAATACAATTACTGAAATTCAAGCATCAGTAAAATGCTCACACCAAGAGCAATAGTCAACTCATTAATAAGAAAATTTAGAACAGCTTCAGACCAATCATCGGAAAAATGAAAAACCCAGTAAATGAAAGGCTGGTTGAAAAAATAATTTCGACACTGGCATCCAGCTTCAAAATTATATCTGTCCACCTTAACCTATGACAACCCACTGCAATGAAAACTAAAGAAGTTGACACAGAACTCATGTCCAGTCAATATGAAGGGAGGGATGTTTAGTAAATTTGCAATGTCTCGCCTCCAGCAAGAGTTGTAGCGTCGAAGGATCATGAGTGTGCGACTGAGAATGATGCCCAGGTGTCATCTGGTTGAGATTAACAGTATAACGTGCGAGTTGATTTACAGTTATCAGTTTGCTCTAGAAAAGTAATAGAAAGTATTTATGAACTGAGGTTGTAAGCCATAACCATACACAAGAGAGGGAGGGAGGGAGGGAGACCTGTAATCTGTCAAACCAAGGTGGAGGCGCAGGCATGAAGATCTTGCTGTGATCCTGCTCTGTTGGACAGAGTGTACCCTCCATACTGGGAAGTTATTAACAAGAACATCAATTCATAAGAAAAGATAACAAAATGCATTAAAATTTCTAAAATATGTCGTGCAAATGCAGGGCATCAATTCTTTGTCTGTTGCATATAGCAACTATTATGTCTTGCATCAAACGCTGTAATGGAATCCCAGTTTTATTTGTAATATCAGTCCAATTATTAAATTCCCATTCTCATCAATATTATGGTTCCTCTTGCATTTTACAACACGAGACATTGCATTACAATCCATTTTGAAACTTGATAGAAACTCAAGAATACTTCCAAATGCGCTCGATATCAACTCGACAGCATTGGCAAAAGAAATCGTTGTGTAATATAAAGCATCAAAATGCAAGCAAATAGCAGCATTCTAAAGATCCTTTTGTTTTGGCAGTAAAAGCGAAGGTTTAATAAAATGATGAATAGCACAAAAAATCACAAAGTCCCCATCAATGGTTCATAGGCTTGTATCCTGTATCTTAGTTTGTTTTTGCGGTACTTTAAATTAAATTATTTTTTAGTGTTTTAGATTGTTGTTTTGATATGTTAATATAAATTTTAAAAAATAAAAAAAATATTATTTTAATATATTTTTAAATAAAAATACATTTTAAAAAACAACAAAAACCACATAATTATTATTTATTATTGAAGATTTAGAACAACATGCCCGGAACTTTTCCCCACTGTACAAAGATGCGTTCTTTTAACCATCCAGTAAGTAGTCTAGTAGTAAGAGTTTGAGATTAAAAGATTTGCTTCTCTTGTAGTTTTAAGTTCGAACCCTGTGTTTGCTAATATAATTGTTATTGAAGACTTATATCATTATTAATTTTAAAATTTATGAAATTAGTCGAGATGCACACAAGTTTTTCATACACCCCCATTAAATTTTTTTTTCCCTAAAAAAAAGAAGATGCGTTCTTCTGTACCCTTTGATCCCATATCTTTAAACCCCAGCAATGATAACAGTCAGATAAAGAATTCTATGGATTCCGCATGGCATTTATTACAATACAGATATAATTAAATCAGAAAACTAACTTACCTCAAAAATGGAGTTTTCTAATTCGGTGTCAGGATGGGGGATTCTATCGTAAGATAAATAAAAAGCCAAAGCTATAAATTTAAAATAACATAACAAACCTCTTAATTTCAAATTTTTATTATTAAACCATGTAATATATAATTTTATTAGGTGGATTTTGCTTTTACGAACCCGCTTCTTTTCTTTTCTTCTTCTAGTACAAGGAATCCACATTTCTTTTTTCTAATTAAGGATTTTATTGGTCTTTTTTCATTACAAGGAGACTTCTCAATGTCCATTTTTAAACCTGCCCATATACCTCAATTAATATGGATTTTCAAACATAATTAGTTAGTTACTATCAGATAGTCTTCCTGACATAATAATATCATACAGTCTAATGAACTAAAATGACATTACATCGGAAGTTATTGGTTTATTTATTTTCCTTTTTAGAGCCGGGAAATCATGTCTTGAAAAGGATAAGTAAAAAGATAAGACAATTGAAGAAAAAAGAAGTACGTACGTGCTCCCCGATGCTGCTCGTGATTAAATGGATCCTAAGACGCTAATTAATACCTAACGTACATTATTTTTATGCCAAGGATGACGAGGCAGCTTTGGAGTTTTTTTTCAAAAAATAAAAAAAATTTAATTTTTTTTAAAAATACTTTCAAAATATATTGTCAAACACACCCTTCATCCACAACCTTAAATGCAATAACTAAATTATTATTGAGTGTTATTATGATGAAGGTCGGATTAATTTTTTTAATATAAAAAGTATTTTGATATTCCTAATATAGTTTTTTATAAAAACAATATGTATAAGTTGATTTGATATAATATAGTTGATTTGACGGGTCTAAAAACAACCTAAATTACCAGTAAAAATATAGTTTGACTAAAATAAATTATTGACGGCATCTTTTTTAAAAAATATCGATATTGCATCCTATTAAATTGACTCGAGTCATGAGACCACAATATTCTAATAGAAAAAAATTATAAAATTTAATTTTCGATAAATTTAATATTAAAAGATAAAATTAAAAAAAAACAATATTTTGTTGATTAATTCTTTATGAGGAGGTGAATATATATTAAATTCACCTCCTCTTTTAATTTTTGTTGATGATTATTAGACATATAAAAAATAAATCGAAATAAATTATAAATATCAATTTTAAATAAACTTAAAAAATATTGTTTCAATGAATAATGTTATATGAGGATTTTAATAGTGAATTCACTTTTTTGTTTTGTTTTTTGTTAATAATTATTAAACACCTTTGATTTCCTAAACCCAATATATTTAAAAATATATCTACAAAACTTATTAGTTACTAGCACATTGGTCATGCTGCGTCACGGGTCGGAGGAAAGAAAAATCTAAGGGTAAAAAAAATATTTAGACATTGCTGATAACATGTCTTCTAAAAAATAAATTTTAACAATGAATTAAATGATATTTTAATCTAACATTAAAACGGAAAAAACATTTGATTTACTTGGTTAAACTAAGCCGACAAGTAAAACTTGTGGGAATAATTTTTAAAAAACAAATTGGAAAGCTCAATTATAAATTAACTCAATGTTAAAGGATGAAATTGATAAAAAAAAAATTTAATTAAAAAAACCAAGTGAACTCAAGTCAACTAAACGAACTCGTGACACAAGTCAGGGGCATTATCATATTCAATAAAAATTTTATCCCAGAGATTATTTTTCATTTAATTATTCAACAATAAAACACATGATAGTTTTTTTTTTTGTATGATTGAAATGGTTTTTTTGAAAAGAAAGTAACGGTGATAGGTATGTGGAGCCAATATAACAAAAGTAAATCATTGATAATAAAAGGTTAATTGCATTCTTTTATGTTTGAGTTGAATTAAAATATAGATCATCAATAATAAGGGGTGAAAATTGTATTTTTTAAAAAATAAAATAAGAAATGCGTGAAAAAAAAGACATTAAAAAAATAAATAATAGCTCGGATGCTGCAGGTTAACCTATTTAACTTGTGATCCAATTCATGGACTCAATTGGGTTCAATGATTTTTTTACCAAGTTTTTTAACACAAATATAAAATAGCAAAAAAAAAAGACTAAAAGGAGCCCTGACACATGGGCCAGGTGGCCCAAGGTGCCTGGGCATTAAAAGAAATAGCCTAGACAAATGGGCTTTCCAATGTGCCCGGACTTATCTTTGCTTTTTTATTTCTTGAAGGAGTGATGATCTATCGTCCACCCTAATTTCTTTTAAGAAAAAAATAGTAGATGTGCTGTCTATGACAACAGAAAATGTGTCACCTACTTTCTGTAAAATTCAATGACTAAAGATCTCTGAAAAAATAGAGCATCAAGTTTTTTCGGTAAAATACCTAGAAGAAACTTTACACACCTTGAAAAATCTATCAATGGTATAACCCCCCTAAAAACGTAGCTAAAATACCCAAAACCAACTTGAAATAAAAATATTCTTGTGATCATATATCTATCCCATCGGGCAAAGAAAAGTAAAAAACCACCTAAGTGAAACTCCATTCATGAAATAGAACCCGTTAACACTGATATTCACATTTGTTATGGTCATAATCATCATCAATGGTGATTTTATCTTTTTATACTGGAATTCAACGAGCCTCTATTTCACCTCTTATTAAAAAAAAATTGAAAAATAAGGGAAATAAAGTTTGATATTGAAATTGAATTTATGACAACTAAAAAGACCAATCACTTAACAATTAAAAAAGATACGGAACTAAAATGAACTTTGTCAATGAAATTTGAAGTCATTATCTGTTTTACCCGTTCTTTTCGCTTTGATTTTTTTCTTTCAATCCAACCATTTCTTCAAAGAAAATAAGCAATTTAGTGTTAATTTGGGTTGAAAAATGTTTAATTGTGCAAAAAAAAAAAAACGATATGATAAAATTAATTTTTTATAAAAAATTGATTATTCTAATCCATAAAGATTTGTGATATTATTATCCATGGAATGATTGAACCCTAGATCAATGACAATAGGTTAGAAGGAGAAGTATGGGGATTTAGTTCAGCACATTCAGGCAGTTTGGACTGAACGAAAAGGAGAAGTATGGTGGCTATGTTTTTTTTTCTTTTTTAATTTGAATAAAAACATTTTAATTATTAAATTAAAAATAATTGTAAATATATAAATAATCAAATAATTTTTATTGATTTTTTAAGTATGTTAAGTGTTAGCACGTATATAAAATTTAAAATATAAATTGTAATTTTTCAAAACTAAATAAACAAGTGTAATTTGAGTTAAATTATAGATGTTAAGGTAATTTGCTCTCTAAAATTTCTATTGAAAGAGAAACTTCTCTTCTTCTTTTTTGTTCAACGACTATATATATTATACAGCAAGCCTACTTTTAAATTGATGAGCTTCTTTGATAAAATATCTTATATAAAATAAATATAGAAAATAAATAAAATATTTTATTCCTTGAATAATTGGAACACACGGTATCCCAAAAAAAGGGTTTTTCCGGGGTAGGTTAATTACCATATTACTGTACTACTAAAAGTTCACAAGTCTACTACCAATAATAACGCTACCGGGCCTCCGGCAATAAAGAATACGTACAGCAGCATGTGCAGGGGACGAGGATTTGAAAGCAATTCTTCTCTTCTGAAAGAGAGAGATCACTGCAAAGTATAAAAATATTCTTGTGATCATGTATCTATCCCATCGGGCAAAGAAAAGTAAAAAAAACATATAAATTAAACTTCATTTATGAAATAGAACATGTTGACGCTGATATTGATGTTTGTTATGGTTGTAATCATTATCAATGATGATTTTATCTCTTTACACTAGAATTCAACAAGCCTCTATCTCACCTCTCATAAAAAAAAAACTGAAAAATAAGATAAATAAAATTTGATACTGAAATTGAATTTATGACAACTAAAAAGACCAATCACTTAACAATTAAAAAAGATAGGGAACTAAAATAAGCTTTTGTAAATGAAATTTGAAGTTGCTATCTATTTTACCCGTCCTTTTTACTCTGATCTTTTTCTTTCAATCCAACCCTTTCTTCAAAGAAAATAAGCAATTTAATGCTAATTTTGGTTGAAAAATAGCTAGGCACATGGGCTTTTCAGTGTGCCTAGACCTATCTTTGTTATTTTATTTCTTGAAGGGTTGATGATCTATCACCCACCCTAATTCCTTTTAAGAAAAAAAAAAAACAGTAGACGTTGTACTGCTGTCTATGACAACAGAAGATGTGTCACCTATTTTCTGTAAAATTCAATGATTAGAGATCTCTGAAAAAATAGGGCATCGAGTTTTTTTTAGTAAAATACCTAGAAAACACTTTACACACCTTGAAAAATCTATCAGTGGTCTAACCCCCCCTAAAAAAATAGCTAAAAAACACAAAACCAACTCGAAATAAAAATATTCTTGTGATCATATATCTATCGATCCCATTGGGCAAAGAAAAGTAAAAAAGCATCTAAGTGAAACTCCATTCATGAAATAGAACCCGTTGACACTGATATTGACCTTTGTTACGGTCGTAATCATAATCAATGATGATTTTATCTCTTTACACTGGAATTCGACGAGCTTGTATCTCACCTTTCATTAAGAAAGAACTGAAAAATAAGAGAAATAAAGTTTAATATTGAAATTGAATTTATGACAACTAAAAAGATTAGTCACATAACAATTAAAAAAGATAAAGAATTAAAATAAACTTTGTAAATGAAATTTGAAGTCGCTATCTATTTTACCCGTTCTTTTTACTATGTTTTTCTTCTTTCAATCCAACCCTTTCTTCAAAGAAAATAAGCAATTTAGTGCTAATTTGGATTGAAAAATATTTAATTGTGCAAAAAGAGTTTCGACGATAAAATTAAGATTTTATAAAAAATTGAATTATTCTAATTCATAAAGATTTGTGATATTATTATCCCATGGAATGATTAAACCCTAGTCAAGATCAATGACAATAGGTTAGAAGGAGAAGTATGGGGATTTAGTTCAGCACATTCAGGCAGTTTGGACTGAAAGAAAAATTAAGATTTTTTTTCTTTTTTAATTTAAATAAAAACATTTTAATTATTAAATGAAAAATAACGATAAATATATAAATAATCAGATAATTTTTATTGATTTTTTTAACAAGTATGTTAATTGTTAGCATATATATAAATTTTAAAATATAAATTGTAATTTTTCAAAATTAAATAAACAAGTGTAATTTCAGTCCAATTATAGAATGTTGGGGTAATTTTCTCTAAAATTTCTATTGAAAGAGAAACTTCTCTTCTTCTTTTGTTCAACGACTATATATATTATACAGCAAGCCTCCTTTTATATGCTAACATTATTTTGCCTGTTCATAAAATAGATCTTACTCGTTCATCAGAAATTAAGCAATTAGATTTAAAAGATAAGAAAATATTTTTTTATTTGTAAAACATTTCAAAAGCCAACTTCACAACATTTGATAAATAATAACGCTAAAAATGATAGTAAAAAAATGATAATGATTTATTGCAATAATAAGATATTGATGATTATAATAGTAATAATAATAATAAAAATAATGGTAATAAAGAACATATAAAAAGTTGATGATGATGTCAGCATTAATAATGATTAATTTTTATAAGTTAATTATTATTTAAAATATTTTATAAAATTTCTGAAAATATTTTTTAATAAATAAATTAGATTAATAAATTGACCGTAAATATTTTATATCGACGAGCTTCTTTGATAAAATATCTTATATAAAATAAATATAGAAAATAAATAAAATATTTTATTCCGTAAATGATTGGAACACACGGTATCCCCGAAAAAGGGTTTTTCCGGGGTAGGTTGATTACCACATTACTGTACTACTCAAAGTTCAAAAGTGTACTACCAATAATAACGCTTCGGGGCCTCCGGCAATAAAAAATACGTACAGCAGCATGTGCAGGGTACGAGGGTTTGAAAGAAATTCTTCTATTCTGAAAGAGAGAGATCACTACAAACACTTTCCGGGAAAAACAAATAAAACAGTACCGTTAAACATACCAATCTGTGAAAAGAAAGCGAAGGAAACAAACAAAACTAAAAAAGGATTGCAGCACTCTAACAGGATGCAAATTCTCATCATAATGGAAGCGCGCAGAACACCTTATTGGGTTATGAAATGCTCCGGAGGATTCAACAATATAACAACTTAATTTAGTGGTGTACGTAGCTTTCAGGAAAGAAAATAAAAATACAGAGTAACAAAGATATGGCTTTTTGTGATCATGAGAGCAGAACAAAAGGAAAAGAGATTGAGGAACGTGTATGTGAAGCTCGAAGATATTAAAACCTTGAGCAATGTCTTAAGAAGGGAAAGGAGAAGGAGAAGGGAATGCAAAAGTGCTGGGATCATCTTCATTGTTAATCCATCCATACTTCTCCAAGAATGGGTTGGCCAATGAGTTTGGTGGGTAGCTATGAATGCAGTCCGTCCACGCATTACCTGCATCCCCCAAGTCTCTAAGCACCTCCCACAAACAGCTGTTGCATTTAAAGCCCGCACCGAAGCTCATCATCAAAACCCTATCTCCTTTCTTTAGCCTCCTTTTGGCCTCCATGTATCCCAAAACATACCAAAGACTACTCGCAGATGTGTTGCCGAACCTATGCAGAGTCATTCTTGCTGGCTCCAAGTCATGCTCGGTGAGATCAAGGCTAACGCCAATCCCATCGATCACTGCCTTACCCCCAGTGTGAATGCAGAAGTGATCAACACCTGTCTTGAAGTTTATCACAGGTTCAGGACTAGAACCAGCTGCTCGTTTTGTGGATTTGTGGCTCCAATATTTCCTAATTAATGACACCACCATAAATCTAAGCAGCTCCCTTACAGGCAAGATCTTAGGGGCTATTTCTCTAAGGTTGTCGACCAAAGCTCGTGTAGCGACCTTTGGGAGTGACTTGTCCAGGTGAAACCCTGAGCGCCCTTGGTCATCTTCTCTTTGATGGCAACATGCATACGACTCGTCTCTAGCTCCGTGGTGTGTCCTAACTAGGCACTTCAATTTGAGCATGGCACGGTGCTTTAAGGCCCTTTTGTTAGTCAAGAGCATGGCACACCCACCTGATCGGAACAAACAATTTGCAAGAATCATCGATCTATCACTGCCTGCATACCAATTTGGACTTAAAGACTCCGAGGTGACAACAAGCGCATAAGCATTTTTGTAAATCTTAAACATGTTTTGAACAATGTTGACGGATACAAGGCTTGCACTACAACCCATCCCAGTGAGGTTGAAAACCTTAACATCCTCCCTTAGTTTATAGTGATTTATAATCATAGCGGGTAGAGAAGGCACAGCAGACTGCATGGAGACATTAACTACAAGAACATCGATTTCTTTAGGAGCTATGCCTGACCTAGCCAAGAGCTTTCCGATGCTGTCATGAAAGAACTCCTCCATCTCCGAAATTAAATCTTGTAATGTAGGGTTCTCCTCTTGACCGTTGAATATGATCCCGGGACCATAGGTTTGCTCGCCAATTCCAGAGCTCACAATAGCTCTCAACAGAAACTTGTACTCGTTCAGACCAAGATTCTTGTTCCTCATTATCACTTGCCCAGAACACTCTGTGTCGAGTTTCCTGTCATCGGTTGGTTTGTGGCACTCATAGTCTAGTATATAACATTCTCGGTCCCTTTTCCTATCAATCCGCCTCCATAACATGAGGAGGGGATAGAAGATGAGAAAAGCATATACTAACATGGGAACATCCATTGTTTAATTTTGAGAGAAACAGAGAGAGAGGCGGGGCTTGAGAGTTTGGTGTGCCAGTATTATTATTTTAGAAGATGGGAGGTCATGAAATGAGAGCAGGTGATCTTATAAGAGAAGGGGATGTGCGAGCAGTACACATGAAGATGTTTAAGATCCATTTCCATCTCTCAACTCCCACCAACTTATTACGTTCAACTTTGCTAACAACTTTATTTTTTTTAAAAAAGCATTAACAGGCCACTTCGTAATGTGGATGTTTTTTTTTATTAATATAGGTGTTCGGATCAATTTATATGTACCTTAATTAATTTTATGGGTCTTAAAATTAATGATCATATAAATTTCTAGTGGCTATCATATTAGAAACCGAACTTAAAACCTAAAAAAACAAATCCATTAATTCTAAACTTTTACTATTAAATTATTTTTTATATGGTTTTATTACGTGGATTTTGCTTTTGCAAGTAGCGAACCCACTTCTTTTCTTTTCTTTTTCTAGTACAAGGAATCCACATTTCTTTTTTCTAATTAAGGATTTTATTTCATTACGAGGAGACTTCTCAATGTCCATTTTTAATCCTGCCCATATACCTCAATTAATATGGATTTTCAAACATAATTAGCTAGTTACTATCCGATTGTCTTCCTGACATCATAATATCGTACAGTCTAATGAACTAAAATGACATTACATGGGAAGTTATTGGTTTATTTATTTTCCTTTTTAGAGCCTGGAAATCATGTCTTGAAAAGGATAAGTAAAAATATAAGACAATTGAAGAAAAAAGAAGTACGTACATGCTCCCCGAGGCTGCTCGTGATTAAATGGATCCTAAGACGCTAATTAATACCTAACGTACATTTTTTTTATGCCAAGTATAACGAGGCAGCATTGGAGTTTTTTGGGATACATGATAGTCCTTATTTTTTAAAGTATTTTTTTTTATTTTAAAATAATATATTTTTTTATTTTTAAAAAATTATTTTTAACATCAGTATATCAAAATAATATGAAAATATTAAAAAATATTAATTTGAAGAAGAAAAAATTAAAAAATTTGAATTTTTTTCAAAAAACGCTTCTAAAATTTATTGTCAAATACACCCTTGATCCACAACCTTTAATGCATCAACTTTATCTAGTGTTATTATGATGAAGGTTGAATTAATTTTTTTAATATAAAAAATATTTAGATATTACTAATATATTTTTTAATAAAAAATATGTATAAGTTGATTTGATATAATATAGTTGACATGATGAATCTAAAAACAACCTAAATTACAAGTAAAAACATAGTTTGACTAAAATAAATTATCGACAACATCTTTTTTAAAAAATATTGATATTGCAACCAATTAAATTGACCCGAATAATGAAACCGCGATATTCCAATAGAAAAAAAAATTAAAGTTTAATTTTTGATAAACTTAATATTAAAAGATAAAATTAAAATTAAAAATTAAAAAGAAAAAAACAATGTTATGTTGATCAATTCTTTATGAGGAGGTGAACATTAAATTCACCTCCTCTTTTAATTTTTGTTGATGATTATTAAACACATAAAAAATAAATCAAAATAAATTATAAATCTAAATTCAAAATAAAATTAAAAAAATATTGTTTCAATGAATAATGTTATATGAGGATTTTAATAGTGAATTCACTTTTTTTTTCTTGTTAATAATTATTAAACACCTTTGATTTCCCAAACCCCGTATATATAAAAATATATCTACAAAACTTAATAGTCACTGGCAGGCATTGATAATATGTCCTCTAAAAAAATAAATTTTAGCAATGAATTGAATGATATTTTAATCTATTATTGTGATGGAAAAACATTTGATTTACCTGGTTAAACTAAGCCGACAAGCAAAACTTGCGGGAATAATTTTTAAAAAACAAATTGGAAAGCTCAATCCTAAATTAATTCAATGTTGAAGGATGAAATTGACCAAAAAAATATTTTTTAATTAAAAAATACAAGTGAACTCAAGTCAACCAAGCGAACTCATAACGCAAGTCATGGACATTATCAGATTTAATAAATTTTTTTTATCCTAGAAATTATTTTTCCTTTAATTATTCAACAATAAAACACATGATAATTTTTTTTGTATGAAATGGTTTTTTTTGAAAAGAAAAAAATGGTGATAGGTACGTGGAGCCGAGATAACAAAGGTAGATCATTGATAATAAAATGTGAATTGCATTCTTTTATGTATGAGTTGAATAAAAATATAGATCATCAATAATAAGGGGTGAAAATTGTATTTTAAAAATAAAAAAAATTGAGACAAAAAAAGCATTAATAAAAAAAGAAAAACAAATAATAGCTCGGATGCTGCAGATTAACCTATTAAACATGTGATCCAACTCATGGACTCAATTGGGTTTGATGATTTTTTTTATCAAGTTTTTTAACATAAATATAAAATAATAATAATAAAAAAACTAAAAGGAGCCTTGACACGTGGGCCTGGTGGCCCAAGGTGCCTGGGTATTAAAAGAAATTGCCAAGCACATGGGCTTTCCAGTGTGCCCGAACCTATCTTTGCTTTTTTATTTCTTGAAGGGGTGATGATCTATCATCCACCCTAATTCCTTTTAAGAAAAAAACAATAGATGTTGTGTCGTCTATGACAATAGAAGATGTGTCACCTACTTTTTATAAAATTCAATGACTAGAGATCTTTACAAAAACAGGGCATCGAGTTTTTTTTGGTAAAATACCTAAAAGACAGTTTACACACCTTGAAAAATATATCAATCGTCTAACCCCCCCCTAAAAAAATAGCTAAAAAACACAAAACCAACTCGAAATAAAAATATTCTTGTGATCATATATCTATCGATCCCATTGGGCAAAGAAAAGTAAAAAAGCATCTAAGTGAAACTCCATTCATGAAATAGAACCCGTTGACACTGATATTGACCTTTGTTACGGTCGTAATCATAATCAATGATGATTTTATCTCTTTACACTGGAATTCGACGAGCTTGTATCTCACCTTTCATTAAGAAAGAACTGAAAAATAAGAGAAATAAAGTTTAATATTGAAATTGAATTTATGACAACTAAAAAGATTAGTCACATAACAATTAAAAAAGATAAAGAATTAAAATAAACTTTGTAAATGAAATTTGAAGTCGCTATCTATTTTACCCGTTCTTTTTACTATGTTTTTCTTCTTTCAATCCAACCCTTTCTTCAAAGAAAATAAGCAATTTAGTGCTAATTTGGATTGAAAAATATTTAATTGTGCAAAAAGAGTTTCGACGATAAAATTAAGATTTTATAAAAAATTGATTATTCTAATTCATAAAGATTTGTGATATTATTATCCCATGGAATGATTGAACCCTAGTCAAGATCAATGACAATAGGTTAGAAGGAGAAGTATGGGGATTTAGTTCAGCACATTCAGGCAGTTTGGACTGAAAGAAAAATTAAGATTTTTTTTCTTTTTTAATTTAAATAAAAACATTTTAATTATTAAATGAAAAATAACGATAAATATATAAATAATCAGATAATTTTTATTGATTTTTTTAACAAGTATGTTAATTGTTAGCATATATATAAATTTTAAAATATAAATTGTAATTTTTCAAAATTAAATAAACAAGTGTAATTTCAGTCCAATTATAGAATGTTGGGGTAATTTTCTCTAAAATTTCTATTGAAAGAGAAACTTCTCTTCTTCTTTTGTTCAACGACTATATATATTATACAGCAAGCCTCCTTTTATATGCTAACATTATTTTGCCTGTTCATAAAATAGATCTTACTCGTTCATCAGAAATTAAGCAATTAGATTTAAAAGATAAGAAAATATTTTTTTTTATTTGTAAAACATTTCAAAAGCCAACTTCACAACATTTGATAAATAATAACGCTAAAAATGATAGTAAAAAAATGATAATGATTTATTGCAATAATAAGATATTGATGATTATAATAGTAATAATAATAATAAAAATAATGGTAATAAAGAACATATAAAAAGTTGATGATGATGTCAGCATTAATAATGATTAATTTTTATAAGTTAATTATTATTTAAAATATTTTATAAAATTTCTGAAAATATTTTTTAATAAATAAATTAGATTAATAAATTGACCGTAAATATTTTATATCGACGAGCTTCTTTGATAAAATATCTTATATAAAATAAATATAGAAAATAAATAAAAATATTTTATTCCGTAAATGATTGGAACACACGGTATCCCCGAAAAAGGGTTTTTCCGGGGTAGGTTGATTACCACATTACTGTACTACTCAAAGTTCAAAAGTGTACTACCAATAATAACGCTTCGGGGCCTCCGGCAATAAAAAATACGTACAGCAGCATGTGCAGGGTACGAGGGTTTGAAAGAAATTCTTCTATTCTGAAAGAGAGAGATCACTACAAACACTTTCCGGGAAAAACAAATAAAACAGTACCGTTAAACATACCAATCTGTGAAAAGAAAGCGAAGGAAACAAACAAAACTAAAAAAGGATTGCAGCACTCTAACAGGATGCAAATTCTCATCATAATGGAAGCGCGCAGAACACCTTATTGGGTTATGAAATGCTCCGGAGGATTCAACAATATAACAACTTAATTTAGTGGTGTACGTACGTAGCTTTCAGGAAAGAAAATAAAAATACAGAGTAACAAAGATATGGCTTTTTGTGATCATGAGAGCAGTAAAAAAGGAAAAGAGATTGAGGAACGTGTATGTGAAGCTCGAAGATATTAAAACCTTGAGCAATGTCTTAAGAAGGAGAAGGAGAAGGGAATGCAAAAGTGCTGGGATCATCTTCATTGTTAATCCATCCATACTTCTCCAAGAATGGGTTGGCCAATGAGTTTGGTGGGTAGCTATGAATGCAGTCCGTCCACGCATTACCTGCATCCCCCAAGTCTCTAAGCACTTCCCACAAACAGCTGTTGCATTTAAAGCCCGCACCGAAGCTCATCATCAAAACCCTATCTCCTTTCTTTAGCCTCCTTTTGGCCTCCATGTATCCCAAAACATACCAAAGACTACTCGCAGATGTGTTGCCGAACCTATGTAGAGTCATTCTTGCTGGCTCCAAGTCATGCTCGGTGAGACCAAGGCTAACGCCAATCCCATCGATCACTGCCTTACCCCCAGTGTGAATGCAGAAGTGATCAACACCTGTCTTGAAGTTTATCACAGGTTCAGGACTAGAACCAGCTGCTCCTTTTGTGGATTTGTGGCTCCAATATTTCCTAATTAATGACACCACCATAAATCTAAGCAGCTCCCTTACAGGCAAGATCTTAGGGGCTATTTCTCTAAGGTTGTCGACCAAAGCTCGTGTAGCGACCTTTGGGAGTGACTTGTCCAGGTGAAACCCTGAGCGCCCTTGGTCATCTTCTCTTTGATGGCAACATGCATACGACTCGTCTCTAGCTCCGTGGTGTGTCCTAACTAGGCACTTCAATTTGAGCATGGCACGGTGCTTTAAGGCCCTTTTGTTAGTCAAGAGCATGGCACACCCACCTGATCGGAACAAACAATTTGCAAGAATCATCGATCTATCACTGCCTGCATACCAATTTGGACTTAAAGACTCCGAGGTGACAACAAGCGCATAAGCATTTTTGTAAATCTTAAACATGTTTTGAACAATGTTGACGGATACAAGGCTTGCACTACAACCCATCCCAGTGAGGTTGAAAACCTTAACATCCTCCCTTAGTTTATAGTGATTTATAATCATAGCGGGTAGAGAAGGCACAGCAGACTGCATGGAGACATTAACTACAAGAACATCGATTTCTTTAGGAGCTATGCCTGACCTAGCCAAGAGCTTTCCGATGCTGTCATGAAAGAACTCCTCCATCTCCGAAATTAAATCTTGTAATGTAGGGTTCTCCTCTTGACCGTTGAATATGATCCCGGGACCATAGGTTTGCTCGCCAATTCCAGAGCTCACAATAGCTCTCAACAGAAACTTGTACTCGTTCAGACCAAGATTCTTGTTCCTCATTATCACTTGCCCAGAACACTCTGTGTCGAGTTTCCTGTCATCGGTTGGTTTGTGGCACTCATAGTCTAGTATATAACATTCTCGGTCCCTTTTCCTATCAATCCGCCTCCATAACATGAGGAGGGGATAGAAGATGAGAAAAGCATATACTAACATGGGAACATCCATTGTTTAATTTTGAGAGAAACAGAGAGAGAGGCGGGGCTTGAGAGTTTGGTGTGCCAGTATTATTATTTTAGAAGATGGGAGGTCATGAAATGAGAGCAGGTGATCTTATAAGAGAAGGGGATGTGCGAGCAGTACACATGAAGATGTTTAAGATCCATTTCCATCTCTCAACTCCCACCAACTTATTACGTTCAACTTTGCTAACAACTTTATTTTTTTTAAAAAAGCATTAACAGGCCACTTCGTAACGTGCATGTTTTTTTTGATTAATGTAGGTGTTCGGGTCAATTTATACGTACCTTAATTAATTTTATAGGTCTTAAAGTTAATAATCATATAAATCTCTAGTGGCTATTATATTAGAAACCAGAACTCGAACTTAAAACCTAAAAAAACAAATCCATTAATTCTAAACTTTTACTATTAAATTATTTTTTATATGGTTTTATTACGTGGATTTTGCTTTTGCAAGTAGCGAACCCACTTCTTTTCTTTTCTTTTTCTAGTACAAGGAATCCACATTTCTTTTTTCTAATTAAGGATTTTATTTCATTACGAGGAGACTTCTCAATGTCCATTTTTAATCCTGCCCATATACCTCAATTAATATGGATTTTCAAACATAATTAGCTAGTTACTATCCGATTGTCTTCCTGACATCATAATATCGTACAGTCTAATGAACTAAAATGACATTACATGGGAAGTTATTGGTTTATTTATTTTCCTTTTTAGAGCCTGGAAATCATGTCTTGAAAAGGATAAGTAAAAATATAAGACAATTGAAGAAAAAAGAAGTACGTACATGCTCCCCGAGGCTGCTCGTGATTAAATGGATCCTAAGACGCTAATTAATACCTAACGTACATTTTTTTTATGCCAAGTATAACGAGGCAGCATTGGAGTTTTTTTTGGGATACATGATAGTCCTTATTTTTTAAAATATTTTTTTTATTTTAAAATAATATATTTTTTTATTTTTAAAAAATTATTTTTAACATCAGTATATCAAAATGATATGAAAATATTAAAAAATATTAATTTGAAGAAGAAAAAATTAAAAAATTTGAATTTTTTTCAAAAACGCTTCTAAAATTTATTGTCAAATACACCCTTGATCCACAACCTTTAATGCATCAACTAGATTATTATCTAGTGTTATTATGATGAAGGTCGAATTAATTTTTTTAATATAAAAATATTTAGATATTACTAATATATTTTTTTAAAAAAAATATGTATAAGTTGATTTGATATAATATAGTTGACATGATGAGTCTAAAAACAACCTAAATTACAAGTAAAAACATAGTTTGACTAAAATAAATTATCGACAACATCTTTTTTAAAAAATATTGATATTGCAACCAATTAAATTGACCCGAATAATGAAACCGCGATATTCCAATAGAAAAAAAAATTAAAGTTTAATTTTCGATAAACTTAATATTAAAAGATAAAATTAAAATTAAAAATTAAAAAGAAAAAACAATGTTATGTTGATCAATTCTTTATGAGGAGGTGAACATTAAATTCACCTCCTCTTTTAATTTTTGTTGATGATTATTAAACACATAAAAAATAAATCAAAATAAATTATAAATCTAAATTCAAAATAAACTTAAAAAATATTGTTTCAATGAATAATGTTATATGAGGATTTTAATAGTGAATTCACTTTTTTTTCTTGTTAATAATTATTAAACACCTTTGATTTCCCAAACCCCGTATATATAAAAATATATCTACAAAACTTAATAGTCACTGGCAGGCATTGATAATATGTCCTCTAAAAAAATAAATTTTAGCAATGAATTGAATGATATTTTAATCTATTATTGTGATGGAAAAACATTTGATTTACCTGGTTAAACTAAGCCGACAAGCAAAACTTGCGGGAATAATTTTTAAAAAACAAATTGGAAAGCTCAATCCTAAATTAATTCAATGTTGAAGGATGAAATTGACCAAAAAAATATTTTTTAATTAAAAAATACAAGTGAACTCAAGTCAACCAAGCGAACTCATAACGCAAGTCATGGACATTATCAGATTTAATAAATTTTTTTTATCCTAGAAATTATTTTTCCTTTAATTATTCAACAATAAAACACATGATAATTTTTTTTTGTATGAAATGGTTTTTTTGAAAAGAAAAAAAATGGTGATAGGTACGTGGAGCCGAGATAACAAAGGTAGATCATTGATAATAAAATGTGAATTGCATTCTTTTATGTATGAGTTGAATAAAAATATAGATCATCAATAATAAGGGGTGAAAATTGTATTTTAAAAATAAAAAAAAATTGAGACAAAAAAGCATTAATAAAAAAGAAAAACAAATAATAGCTCGGATGCTGCAGATTAACCTATTAAACATGTGATCCAACTCATGGACTCAATTGGGTTTGATGATTTTTTTTATCAAGTTTTTTAACATAAATATAAAATAATAATAATAAAAAAACTAAAAGGAGCCTTGACACGTGGGCCTGGTGGCCCAAGGTGCCTGGGTATTAAAAGAAATTGCCAAGCACATGGGCTTTCCAGTGTGCCCGAACCTATCTTTGCTTTTTTATTTCTTGAAGGGGTGATGATCTATCATCCACCCTAATTCCTTTTAAGAAAAAAACAATAGATGTTGTGTCGTCTATGACAATAGAAGATGTGTCACCTACTTTTTATAAAATTCAATGACTAGAGATCTTTGCAAAAACAGGGCATCGAGTTTTTTTTGGTAAAATACCTAAAAGACAGTTTACACACCTTGAAAAATATATCAATGGTCTAACCCTCCCCTAAAAAAGTAGCTAAAAAACCCAAAACCAACTCGAAATAAAAATATTCTTGTGATCATATATCTATCCCATCAGGCAAAGAAAAGTAAAAAAAACATCTAAGTGAAACTCCATTCATGAAATAGAACCCGTCAACATTGATTTGACCTTTGTTATGGCCATAATCATAATCAATGGTGATTTTATCTCTTTACACTAAATTCGACGAGCCTCAAACTCACCTCTCATTAAAAAAGAAATTAAAAATAAGGAAAATAAAGTTTGATACTGCAATTGAATTTATGACAACTAAAAAGACCAATCACTTAACAATTAAAAAAGATAAGGAACTAAAATGAACTTTGTAAATGAAATTTAAAGTTGTTATCTATTTTATCCGTCCTTTTAATTCTAATCTTCTTCTTCCAATTTAACCTTTTTTTTAAAGAAAATAAGCAATTTAGTGCTTATTTGGGTTGAAAAATGTTAATTGTGCAAAAAAACGTTTGATGATAGAATTAAAATTTTATAAAAAGTTGATTATTCTAATCCATAAAGATTTGAGATATTATTATCCCATGGAATGATTGAACCGTAGTCAAGATCAATGACAATAGGTTAGAAGGAGAAGTATAGGGCTTTAGTTCAGCACATTCAGGCAGTTTGGTTAGAAGGAAAAGTAGAAGTGTAGTACTGTAGTGGCTACGTTTTTTTTTTCTTTTTTAATTTGAATAAAAATATTTTAATTATTAAATGAAAAATAACAGTAAATATATAAATAATCAGATAATTTTTATTGATTTTTTTAGTAAGTATGTTAAGTGTTAACACACATACAAAATTTAAAATATAAAGTATAATTTTTCAAAACTAAATAAGCAAGTGTAATTTCAGTAAAATTATAGAATGTTGTGATAATTTTCTCTAAAATTTCTATTGAAAGAGAAACTTCTCTTCTTCTTTTGTTCAACGACTATATATATTATACAGCTAGCCTACTTTTATAAGCTAGCTAGCATTATTTTGCCCGTTCATAAAATAGATCTTACTCGTTCATCAGAAATTAAGCAATTAGATTTAAAAGATAAGAAAATATTTTTTTTTTTATTTGTAAAACATTTCAAAAGCCAACTTCACAACATTTGATAAATAATAACGCTAAAAATGATAGTAGAAAAATGATAATGATTTATTGCAATAATAAGATAGTGATGATTATAATAGTAATAAAAATAATAAAAATAATGGTAATAAAGAAGATATAAAAAGTTGATGATGATGTCAGCATTAATAATGATTATTTTTTATAAGTTAATTATTATTTAAAATATTTTATAAAATTTCTGAAAATATTTTTTTAATAAATAAATTAGATTAATAAATTGACTATAATATTTTATATTGACGAGCTTCTTTGATAAAATATCTTATATAAAATAAATAAAATATTTTATTCCGTGAATGATTGGAACACACGGTATCCCCAAAAAGAGGTTTTTCCGGTGTAGGTTAATTACCACTTTACTATACTGCTAAAAGTTCACAAGTGTACTACCAATAATAACGCTTCCGGGCCTCCGGCAATAAAGAATACGTACAGCAGCATGTGCAGGGGACGAGGGTTTGAAAGCAATTCTTCTCTTCTGAAAGAGAGAGATCACTACAAACACTTTCCGGGAAAAAAACAAATAAAACAGTACCGTTAAACATACCAATCTGTGAAAAGAAAGCGAAGGAAACAAACAAAACTAAAAAAAGGATTGCAGCCCTCCAACAGGATGCAAATTCTCATCATATTGGAAGCGCGCAGCACACCTTATTGGGTTATGGAATCCTCCGGAGGATTCAACAAGATAACAACTTAATTTAGTGGTGTACGTAGCTTTTAGGAAAGAAAATAAATATACAGAGCAACAAAGATATGGTTTTTTTTTTTTTTTTTTTTTTTATCATAAGAGCGGTAAAAAAGAAAGAAAGATTGAGGAATGTGTATATGAAGCTCGAAGAAATTAAAACCTTGACTAATGTCTTAAGAAGGAGAAGGAGAAGGAATGCAAATTTAAAATACCAATCAGTAATGAATAATTGAATAGCCACTTAGAGGAGGCTAAGTCCTACTAGTATTTTGTATTGATAAAATTCTTTTGTGTTCTTATTAAATCTCACAACTTAAATAGTAAAACAATTACTGAAATTAAGCAACAATTAACAACCCATAATTAATACTATTTTATAAACACTACTAAAAACAGAGGCTATTAGCATCTGAATTTAGCAACGGATAATTCCGTTGCTAAATTCAGTAACAGATCTGCAACGGATTATATATATATATATATATATATATATATATATATATATTATTTTTTTAATATTAGCAATATATTTTAGCAACGGAAAATCCGTTGCTAAAAACATTGTAAAGTTTGCAATGGATTATCTGTTACTAATTAAAAAAATAATTATTTAAATATTAATATAAAATTAAAATTATATAGACTGTTGATTACTTATGATATGATAAAATCTCAACCGTTTTATTTTGCTGCCATTGCTAATTCAACACCTGCAACCCCCCCTCCCGCGTTTCTAAAACAGAGAAAACAAAACCAACAGTTGAAAATTAATTAATTCCCGATCTCCTTTGTCCCTAATAACACCCATAACTGTAGAAAAATCACCCTCTCTTCATCCATTTGATTTTCCTTTTGTCCCAAACTTTTCATCTTCTTCTCATTCGTCTTCAGCATCGTTAATTTTTTTTCTTCATCTTCTTCTCCTTCATCTTAACAGTTTCAATCTTTCTCTGTAAACCACTAAAAACACAGACCTATGACAACATCGCACCAAACCCATCATTATCACCCTTTCTCTTTGTAAACGGGTTGGGTTTTACACTCTTTTCTTCAATAAATCAGGTAATTAATTTAGGATTTATGTTTTTCTCCGTTGCAATTTAACTTACACTAACAAGTTTTAACCTAACTTTCACAATCTCAGGTATTGTTCTGGATTATGCGAAAGCAATACAGGAAAGTGTTTTTAAGCAACTTCGTGTTGTTCGTGATGGTCAACTATGGATAGTCTTCTCTCTAAATTTGAAGGTTAAACTTTGGAGAAATTCCCTTTCGCTTTTATAAGCTTCTAAATTCTTCAGGAAGTGTTAGCTGAATTCCTGTCTTTTAAATTCTTTAGGAAGTGTTGGCTGATTTCTTCTGTCTTCTGTTCCTCCATTCTTTTTCCAGATATGCTCATAGGAGTTTTGTGCTCGACAGCATGAAGAGCTTATACCTCGAAGATTGTTGATACCACAGGTTATCCTCACTTCACTTAATTAGTTACTTTTAATTCCTGTTGGAAACCATTTTTTACCCACATTATTTTAGCTGATTGACACTGATATGTTCATTATTCAGTAATATATGTACCTTTTTGTGCACAAGTTATTCATTTTGATGATGGGTTAAGTAGGTTAAGAATTGCTATTTTAATCAATCTTTTTCAATCAACATGCTTGATGCATGTGGAATAACATTGATCAGTGTAATCCTTATATGTTGTTCATTCGAAGTGAAATTAATTGAATTTGTTTGTGGCTTTTGGTGTTAGCTTGTTAGAAATAATGCTCAGAATCAGTTTTGGTATGAAAGAGCACCATTACTAAGTTTTTATTCTTTCTTCTTACTTGTCATGTCATCTTTATGGTATGAAAGAGCACCATTACTAAGTTTTTATTCTTTCTTCTTACTTGTCATGTCATCTTTATGTTATTCTTTCTTCTTACTTGTCATGTCATCTTTATGTTCTGATGCTTGTTTAATTCACAGCACTAGAAAGATTTGTGCTTCCATAAAGATGGTCAGTGGATCAGGATCAAATAAATGAATTGAATTGGACCTTGATGTAGCTGATTTTGTGATACTTGTGTTATAGTTTGATTATATATTTGTTGATTCTATATGGACATGCTGTTAGCAAAGCCTGGTTCGTGGCCCTTTTCATTTCCATAAAAGGCTAAAACAACTTAAATATCTAGTTTATCATGTACAAACATTGATTTTAAGTAATGCCCTGTGGAAACTTTTTGCTTGTGTGGTGTGTTTATTATGTGTTATTTTCTATGTGGTTTATAGCCCTATGGAAACATTGATCAAGAATTCAGGTTTTTCTGTGATATGGTATCTAGGGGCTCTAAGATGATTCCTACTTACAAATATAAATCAAGTATTCAGTGTTTTTCCTTATATTTTGCAGGTAAGTCAGCTTGGTGTTGCAGCTTAAAAGTATCAGGCTACCACTCAAACTGCATCATCCAATTTATCTATCCTAGAGTTGCAAAATAATTGTACCATGTAAGTTGTCTCACTACATTGTGTTTATTCCATGAGCCTTTGCTTGAGCATGCAGTATCGATAGTGACAAAGCTGCTGCAATTATTTGAGTACCATTGCTCTGGCAATCAAGCTTAATGATTTTCAATATTTCCATTAGATATGTACATCGATCTTTCATTCATTTTATCAAGCTGAATTTATATGGTGTGATTGTGATAGTGAACACAAATGTAAATTAATACGTGGTTACAATGTTTCTTCTCATCTTTGCTTAGGATGTCCATGAGAGATATGAGACTAGACTATCAGTTATTACATTTCAAACATAGTTTTTCTATTCTTCATTAGATGATTTAAGAGATGGTTGAAGGGATGTTTCTAGTTATGTCTTGATTGAGTTTGCATTTACTAAGATTTATGACATGTAAGGGATAAAATTTACATTTATCACAAAGTGATAAAAATTATGTACCTTCCCATTCATCCTTTATGGTTGACCATTTGTTTCATAGTTTGTAGACTTATTTTCTCTACATCTGCTGGAATTTGTGTACTTATGAGTTCTGCATCCATTCATTTATGAACTGTTATACATGAAAGCAATGGGCAATGTCATTTTTTGTAATACATGTATGGTGTTGTACATGCCTTTTATTTGTTAATTGATGAGTTATCCTTCTTTAGGTTTGTTGCATCAGCTCGACAACTGGCAAAAGCCTTGGAAGTGCCATTAGTAAACGATCTAAGATATACTAAGAGATATGTACGGTGCCTTCAGGTGATTTCCTAAATTCTTTTAGGGTCATTGTGGCTCATGAATTTCCTTGGTGGTTGCTTAGTGTTAAATGTCATGAGTAGCGTGCATTTTCTATAATTAGTTCCATGACAGGATGTATGTCTGGGGTCTCTTAAAATTTTAAAGAGAACATTTTTGTTTGAAATATTGTAGTGTCTTCGATTTGAGCTTTACTTGTTCATTTTCACTTTGTTTTTTTTTTTTTTTTTTTCTAGAGGAAAGCATTCTTATTTTCTTTTTCATTCTCATTCGTCGTTTAGATTTGGAACTTTTTTCCCAGTATTTGATGCATATGTGCTCTCCTATGCTGTCCTTTTGCTCATTACAATGAATTTGTACCAAGTAGTCATGCCTAGACAGAATTGCCTTCCATAATATGGTTGCTTGTGAATCTTTGCTCAACTTTCTCAACTAGATCTTTCAGATGTTAATTTATCTGTTATTTTTGGTATGATTGTACTTGAGGACATATTACATGATGAACATGGATGGCTCACTTTCCTACAAGATTTGGCAGTTGCTTTACTTTTTCAACAACTTTCATTATACTTTACTAAATTCCATTAGATACAACATTTTAAGAGTTAATTTTATACTGGAATATCATGATTTCTGTATGCTTCTAGCTCGCCTCTATGCAAATATGTTTTCTTTTTACCCTAGCTTACATTGTATTGCATCATCCTTTATTCATTATAGTAATTAATATCCTCCATTCACTATAGATTAATTAATATCTCTATAATATATTGTGGCATTGATTTGCCACTGTAATTATAAATTTCCTTATATACCATGGTTGTTTGAAATTGTGGCTTGGAAATATCTTTAGGTCTGAACTAGTGGTTTTATTGCAACAAACAACTTTTGCAATGATCTGGGGTTGTAAATTTTTGATAATGTAATGAATGCTGGTTGAAGTTGGATGGCTTCTACCTGCTTATCCCATGCTTTAACAAATCTGTCACAAACAGCTGAAAATGATCTCTTAATTATTTTGTCAACATTTACCTATGATTCCTTAAAGTCTGGATATGGCACTGAAAAGATTTTTAACTGTAAGAATGTCAAATGGATAATGGTGATTTCAAGGATGTTTAATGAGGTTGCTGAATTTATCTGTTGTCTGATTGATTTTTTTCTCTCATAATTATTTGTTCCATATCATTGCAGATATCAGAAGTGACAAATAGTATGAAAGACTTGATTGATTATAGCCGAGAAATAGGAACTGGACCAATAGGTATGTTTGACGAGTTCTTACTTGGGCTATTATTTTATTATTTTTACTTTTATGTTGGTGATTTTTTGAAGGTGTCCCCGTGAATGTTTCTTGCAAAAATTCATGCCCATGGTGTTGTTGCTATGATAATCATACTTATCACCATCATACCATACTTGTCCTATGTTGTCATGTTGGGCACTGAATTATTTATTTACTTATTTTGTTTCAGAGAGTTTGGCCAAGTTCCCTCGGAGGACAGTTCTTCATCTGGGTTCCATAATCAAGCTCCACAACCTGAGGGACAGCAGCAGCAGCAGCAACAACTACAAACAATACCACAGAACTCAAACAGTGATCGAAGTTCAGCCCAAGTCCAATGCAAATCACTACTAGTAATGGTATGGCTAGTGTAAATAACTCACTCACCATAACATCTACAACCACGTCTGCTGATTAGTACTTAAGAGTGCATATTTATCAAAGTTTTATATCATCATTTTGCACTTAAAGTATCAATAACTCCTTAACTAAAACATGTTTTATAATAACAAGTCTAAAACTATAAAATACCTTAATATATGGTAAATGTTCATCTTAAATGCAGGCCTATCACATAAATCAAAGGATTGACTGATGAATTCAACTACTGAAATTTGTGAAGATAAAGAGAGGGTGAAACTTAGAAAAGAGATGTTGGTGCAGTCCAAACTGGAACACTGTTCGGTAATTGGGTCATATCTCGAGTTCTAAATGTCCAAATGACCTCAATTTTTTACAAAGATTCAGTAAGACATAGGCCTATAACTTTCATGTTTTCATCAAGATCTAAGAAGGCCGTTTTCAAGTCCAAATTATAGCAACAATGGAGAAGTCTGAATCTGTCCTGCAGCCCGAACATTGTTTAGTGTTTGGCCCATATCTGGAGTTCTAGAAGTCCAAATGACCTTCATTTTTTTCCTGGAAAGCTGAGTCAATTTCCTACAACTTTCATGTTTTCTAGTGGACCCAGTTTGAATGGTAACATTTTTGTTTTATTCAGACAAGAAGATAAGGATTTTCACCAAGTCAAAAGTTGGTCACCCACTCAACAATTATTTATCAAATCAATAATTTTGAATTTTGGCCTATAAAAGGATGCCTTTGCCATGCATTTGGGAGCTTGGTTGTTCAGATCAAGTTCATGCTCTTTATTTCTCTCTTTATATTTTTTTGTAATTCTTAAGTTTTGCTTTCATTAATATCTTGTTTATGCTTTTCATTTCATTTCCTTTCCTTAGTTAACTTATATGTTATTTATGTTTTTATTTTGTTTATTTATGTTTCTCTTCTTCATTATGTTTAGCTAAGTTTATTATGTCAAGGTGAAAAGGTTACATTAATGGTGTAAGAATAAGTATGGTGTAAACTCAACATGGATCTTATTGTTTAATATTAACATGTCTTATCTTTTTATCTTACTAATTCTTAATACCTTGCTTGTTAAATGGTTAATCTAGATTTGTGTTGTATAATACTTGGTATAACAAATGCTTGGCACTCTCATAGCCCAACCATATGGTATTACCTACACCTGGGCTATGAAAGGAACTTGATTTATTGTTAACATCAATTAACATCATGAATTCCTGACAATATTTAAAAGTTTGGTGTTATGTAAATAAGATAATTAATATGATCATGTTAATAATTTATAATGAGCTATTAATGACAAATCATTCGATTAGAACCTTCTCTTTGTGTGGTTTCCAAATTGAGTAATAAGAGTTTATACCATACTTGTTTGAAATACCATTGGTGGATCCTCTAACCTTAACATTTGTTTTTATCATTGTTTAATCCTTACATTAATCTTTCACCTCAAAGTTCTCATTAATTTCTTCATCTTCTTCTTTTACTACTACTACTACTACTACTACTACTACTACTACTACCACTATTATTATTTACATTCTGTTTATATATAATATATCTTTTTGATCTTTTCATAAACTCAGTATATAGGCTAGAAACCTGTGACCCGATCTTTTAGATCATTCTTAGGTATAACAACGCCACGTACTAAGTATTATTATTGTCATAACCCAAATTTTAAACAAATAATAAAATGGGGTTAAGACAACAAATTTTGAAGTTTAGGGATAAAATTATCAGATTTGAGAATAATTTGGTCAGAAATTGAAGAATTAATAAGTTGGGAAATTTATTTAAAATTTGGATTAGTTTAATTAATGAAATTAGAAGAATTAATAAGTTTGGGGACTTAATTAAACTTTGATTTAATTAATTAAATAAATTCAGGGACTTAATTGAAATTTATCCAAAAAAAGCAAAATTAAAAGAATTAATTAAGGATCAAATTGAATAATCCAGGAATTAAGGACTGTTTTGTAAACAATGCACCAATTTAAGGATTTAATTGAAATTTATCCAATAAAAGGGCAAAATTAAAAGAAATTTTTATTTGTTTAGGGGTCCAATTGTGAAATGTCCAAAGTTCAGGGGTCAAATTGAAAATCCCCATTTTTTCTGAAACGTTGTCGTTGCTGGAAACAGCTGTGGTCGTCTTCTCCATCCCGGCTCAGCAGGCTGAAGATTTGCAACAAATTCGATCCGATCGTGGACCACGTATCTTGCCCATGATCCCGCTCGTGATTTGAATAACAGTCCTGCAAAGATGGGATTGATTTAGGGGGAAGCTCGAGCTCTATAAAAGGGGGGAAAAGACGAAGATGAAAAAAAGGAGAAATGAAAACAGAGACGAAGCCAGCATAAACAGAAGAAACCATAAAACAAAGACAAAAGAAACAGTACACACAGCAGAACAAAGACGAATACAAGCAGTGAAACCCAGGAAACCAATGTTAATACCATCGTCTTCTCAATCGCCCCTTCCCTGCAAATCAGAAAAAGGAAGAACCCGAAGTTAGTAAAAAACTTAGAGAAAGCTGGCATATCCATTACCTTCCTTAAAAAATTGAGAAGAAGAGAGAACAGTGGACACAGCGGTAGAGAACACAAACAGAAGAGGAAAGCAGAGGAGAGTAGAGAGTAAGTAAAAAAACCTAACAAGCAGAAACACACGAACCAAAGGGAAGAGACTGAGCGGAGGAGGAAGAGAGAGTTCTCCGAGAGTGCTCGAGCTGTTGCTATTGCCTACGTCTTCGAATCGCCAGGTAAGGCTTCCTTGTTATCTTCATTTCTGCGCCTTTAATTTAAGAGAAGAAAACGGGGCTAAGGTAATTTAATTACCTTTGCCCTGTGCAGTGCACGCGTGGTTTGAACCACATGTGCCTGCAGCCCAGCCGGGCCACTGGCTTGGGCCAGTGGCCAGGCCGGGCTGGCCGGGCTTAGCCCAGCCCAACCCAAAATATTTGCATTCGTAAATAATAAATTTATTATTATTTATTTATTCACTAGCGTCAGAGTCGGGAATAAAATAAATATTGATCTAATTTATTTTATAGCTACGTAATATTTACCAACGCCAGAGTTTGAAATATTCGTAGTTGAATATTCACTGGCGCCAGAGTCAGGAATATTATAAGCAAATTTTCATAACATAAACTAATAAACATTTAGCAATTTAAGACGAAACTAGCAATGCAGCCTGCCTTAGGCAAGACATTTAAGGGGTGATAATATCTTTCCTTTTACGTAACCAGTTCCGAACCATAGAATCTCTGTTGACCAGTTAGGGTTCCTAGTGACCGTAATACTAGGTGGCGACTCCTTAAACAAATAATATTCTCATCAAAGAGCAGGATGCCAGAAATCCGTTCTTTCCAAAGATTTTCCATAATTCGAGAATTAATTTTTTAAGGCCCCCGCGATGTCGGGTGCGACTATTACTATTACTATTACTATTATTTTTATTGTTGTTGTTGTTGTTGTTGTTGTTGTTGTTGTTGTTGTTGTTGTTGTTGTTTTTGTCTTGTTATTTATAATTTATACAATTAACCTCTCTATGGTTCGACCTCGGTCTTACCGGGTTATTTATTACTTCGACACTCCTGCACTTGGGAGGAGACATTAATTTTTTAGTCGTGTCAAGTTTTTGGCGCCGTTGCCGGGGAGGTAAATTCTTATATAAATTATAATATTTATTTTATTTTTTTCTTTTCACTTTTCTTGTATGTAACTTTGTTTCTTTTTCTTTTCTTTTCTTCTTCCTTTTCTTCTCTTTCTGCACGTGTATGAGAGTTTGGTCACGTACATTAAATGATAAACTTTGTAGGGTATCCTTATCTTCTTTAGAAAACATGGATGAAGAGGATAATCAGTTGCTTTATAATGAGAATAATGAGAATAATCGAGTTAGAACACTTAGAGACTACATGAATCCAACAAGAACAATTGCTCGATAATGTATATTTTTTCCTCCTGATGCATCTCATTTTAATTTTAAGTCAGGCATTATTCAACTTTACATTCTTTTCATGGCTTAGATCTAGAAAATTCATACTTGCATTTGAGAGAATTTGAAGAAGTTTGTAATGCTTATAATGACTCAAATTGTAGCATGAACACCATCAGATTAAAGCTTTTTCCTTTTTCTTTAAAAGATAAAGCTAAAACATGGCTACAGAATTTGAGACCAGGATCCATTCATGCTTGAGATGAAATGCAACAACAATTTTTAGAGAAGTTTTTTCCATCTCATAGAACAAACTCTTTCAAAAGACAAATCACCACTTTCACTCAAAAACCTGGAGAAACATTTTACCAATGTTGGGATAGGTATCGAGACTTGATTAATACTTGCCCTCATCATGATTTTGAAACATGGAGATTGGTTTCATATTTTTATAAAGGATTAACACCTAAATATAGTCAAATGATGGAATTGATGTGCAATGGAACTTTTGAAGATAAAGACCATGATGAAGCAATGGAGTACCTAGACTTGGTGGTTGAAAATGTTTAAAATTAGGACACTAAGGGCACTTATGAGGCACCGGGTAAAACTCAACCTCATACATCTAATGGAGATATGTATAACCTTAGAAAAGATCATGACCTCCAATCTAAGTTTGCATCTTTAGTTAGAAAAGTCGAGGCACTAGAATTGAAAAGGAGTGGTCAATTAAAATCTGTTCAAGACATTGTGTGTCAAATCTGTGAAACAAATGAACATGTAACCAATGATTGTCCAACTTTGCCTTCTTGCAAGGAATGCCTCCATGAATAAGCCCATGCTTTAAACAGTTTCCAAAGGCCCAATCATAACCCATACTCGTAAACATACAATCCTGGTTGGAGAAATCACCCAAATTTTAGTTGAAAGAGTAATAACAATAATGCACAACCTTCATAGCCATCGTTTCAAGCATACCATAATTTCTAAAATTCACATGGATATGCACCTCTTTATGCTCCATCTCCTAGAAGAAATCTTAAGGAAACATTGCATTCATTCATTGAAAAGCAAGAGATAATCAACACTCAACTTGCTCAAAGCATGACATGTTTTAAAGATACTCTTGCAAAGTTAACATCTGCTCTCAGTTTTCAAAAGAACGGTAAGTTTCCATCTCAACCACAACAAAATCCAAAGGAGAAATACAATGTAAATGCAAATAGTTCTAGAAGTCAACACATGGATCAAGTCAAATCAGACATTACTCTTCGCAGTGGTAAGGTTATTGAAAAACCCACTCTTGAACTTTGTGAGAAAGATGATGAATCAATCTTTGAGGGAAAGAAAGGGGTTGAATTTGAACATTGCAAAGAAAAGACTAATTTCCCACCAGCACTTCCATTTCCTCATGCCATGACTAAACAGGAAGCAATCGATGATGAAAAAGGCACTGAAAATATTATCGCGGATCATTTGTCAAAGTTGACAATAGATTCGACATCTGACATCACATCAATCAATGATTACTTTCCTGATGAATCTTTACTTTTTCTTAGTTCAATGCCTTGGTTTGCTAAAAATAACAATTTTCTTGCTTCAGGATTTTTGCCAGCTCATTTGGATAATCAAGATAAAAGAAAGTTTTTGAGCGACGTGCAAAACCTTTATTGGGATGACCCTTACTTATTCAAATATTGTTCTGATCAAATATTTCAAAGATGCATTCTCGACAATGAGGTAAGGATCATTTCTCGTCAAAAAAGACGATTGCAAAAATCTTACGAAGTGGATTTTACTGAACCACCATGTTCAAGGACTCATATGCATTCTACAAAACCTGTGAAAATTGTCAAAAGGTAGGATTTATTTCAAAACATAGAGAGTCTTTAGATAATCTTCTATTGACTCTTAAGTCTCATCATAGTGGAGATGTGCATCGGGCAATTCATGATTTATGACCCTATTTTCATAAAGAACAAGCTCATCATAGTCTTGGGAATCTAACTATATAAAAAAAGACCATGTTTGCTAGTTTTTAAGAAAATTGGATGGGAAGCCTATCCCCGACCTATAGAGGGCGTTTAAGCCGTTCTTGGACGTAAAACCAAGAAAAGATGTGAGCCACAATCACAACTACCTGTACATCCACATGTTTTTTTTTAAAAAAAAAAGGGGAGAAAGAGAGAAAAACTCTAACTGGCTTCCATATACGTGATATGATTGCATTTTCTTTTTCTTATCTATAAAACCTTCTTCTTCTTCCCTTCATTTCTACTTAACCCATACATTTATCAAATATAGAAGTGTGTAGAAATGGAAGGTTCCTCAAGTCATCACATAAACAATATTTGTGTTTTCGGTGGATCTAGTCCTAGGAAAGAAAAAGAGTTTTTAGAATCAGCAAATCATCTTGGTCAGGTACTAGCTGAGCGAAAGATTCATTTAATGTATGGAGGAGGCAACCTTGGGTCAATGGGGGGAGTGTCAAAAGCTACATTTTTAGGAGGTAGTCAAGTTTTTGGGGTTGTCCCCAAAGCTTTAGCACAAGGGGACATCATTGGAAAAACAATTAGAGAGGAATTACAGGTCCCTACAATGTCTGATCGACTGAATGCAATGTTTAACCATGTTGATGCCTTCATTGCCTTACTAGGTGGTCTGGGCACATTGGAAGAGATCTTTCATATTTCCTCTTGGGCCCAACTGCACATTCACCATAAACCCATATGTTTGTTAAATGTTAATGGTTTTTATGATAAGTTGTTGTCTTTTCTTGATCATGCTGTGGAACAGGAATTTCTAACATCTTCAACACAACAAATCATAATCTCTGTTGCTGCTGCTGAACAATTGATTGACCAATTACAATCTTTCATCCCTGTAATTAATCCCTCCATGAGTCGCATAAATTGGTCAACTAAGGAAAGCCGTAAAAAGCTTAGATTGGATTTGAGCCTTCGTTTGTAAAAACTTTGTGTCTTTTGGTTTTATTATTGTGTTTTGTTGTTTCTTATATTTTTTTAAGTGTGTTTCAGGTTTGTCAGTGTTCGTTATTTCAGGTGATGTCTTCTATACTCTATCTTTCTACTTTAAGACATTGAGGACAATGTCTTATTTTGGTTGGGGGAAAAGGGTAGTAGTTGATATTTTTTTTTTAAAAAAAAAACCTGTGTTTTCTATTTCATAAACTATTTGCAAAAATGTTGTTACTAGGATGGCAGAGTAAAAGGAGTTCTTTTGTTAAAGTGACTCTTGAGACGCATCTTAGTAAACATTCTTAACAGGGTCTATCAGAATACTTGAAATATTCAGGTTTACAAACTCTCGTATTGGTAGCACTTGATTCTGCTCATATGCTCATTTAACAAGTATTTTTAAATCTTTATTTTCACACACACACTTTAACATATGATTGTGGGTTGCACATTGGATTATTACATTATTTATGTTCTTTTGTTAAAGGTAACAACTAAGGGAAAGGGATAATACATAATTTGCAAAAAAAAAAAAAAATGATAATAAAAAGGTAGATAAGTTTGGTTTCGTAGCCTCCCTAACCTAAGTAATTAAGCCCTAAGGGGTGTTTTAACACTTAATACCCTAAAGTCAACTGACTTGGGAGCTATTGGCCCAACGTTTGTTACATGGGTTGAGGAGAAAAGCTTAAGGGAATCAAACATTGCACTATCTACGTATCAGTATCTGCAACCCGAGTTGCTAAGCTCGTAGGGGTGTCTCAACACCTAATGCCCTAAGATCAACTGGTCCGGGAGTCATTAGCCTAAAACTCATTACATGGATTAAAGATACATTGTGTTTCAAGTTGTATGTGTATATAAATAAATAAATAAATAAAAAACAAATAATCCCAACCTAAGGAAATTAACCTTAAACATTAGAACAAAAATTTGTTTTTCTTCCAAGTAAAGTCTCATAACTATATGTTGATATTTTGAGCACAAAAGAAAGGTTTAGTAATATCTTGTTTAAGAGGTATTGGGCAGATATATGAATTTAATGAGAGTTTGTTTATCTGGATAGATTAAAGTAAGTTGAATGATGAATGCCTTGCTTTATGAAACTTGCAAATTGTTTTTCCATTTTAACGCTTTGATTACTAGGGACTAGTAATAAGTTGGTTGGGGGGGTGTGATTAGTACTTAAAAGTGCATATTTATCAAGGTTTTATATCATCATTTTGCACTTAAAGTATCAATAACTCCTTAACTAAAGCATGTTTTATAATAACAAGTCTAATACTATAAAATGCCCTAATATATGGTAAATGTTCATCTTAAATGCAGGCCTATCACATAAATCAAAGGATTGATTGATGAATTCAACTACTGAAATTTCTGAAGATAAAGAGAGGGTGAAACTTAGAAAAGAGATGTTGGTGCAGTCCAAACTAGAATATTGTTCGGTAATTGGGTCATATCTCGAGTTCCAAATGTCCAAATGACCTCAAATTTTTACACAGATTCAGTAAGACATAGGCCTATAACTTTCATGTTTTCATCAAGATCTAAGAAGGTCGTTTTCAAGTCCAAATTATAGCAACAATGGAGAAGTCCGAATCTGTCCTGCAACCCGAATATTGTTCAGTGTTTGGCCCATATCTGGAGTTCTAGAAGTCCAAATGACCTCCATTTTTTTTCCTAGAAAGCTGAGTCAATTTCCTACAACTTTCATCTTTTCTAGTAGACCCAGTTCGAATGGTACCATTTTTGTTTTATTCAGACAAGAAGATAAGGATTTTCACCAAGTCAAAAGTTGGCCACCCACTCAACAATTATTTATCAAATCAATAATTTTGAATTTTGGCCTATAAAAGGATGCCTTTGCCATGCATTTGGGAGCTTGGTTGTTCAGATCAAGTTCATGCTCTTTATTTCTCTCTTTATATTTTTTTGTAATTCTTAAGTTTTGCTTTCATTAATATCTTGTTTATGCTTTTCATTTCATTTCCTTTCCTTAGTTAACTTGTATATTATTTATGTTCTTGTTTTGTTTATTTATGTTTCTCTTCTTCATTATGTTTAGCTAAGTTTATTATGTCAAGGTGAAAAGATTACATTAATGGTGTAAGAATAAGTATGGTGTAAACTCAACATGGATCTTATTGTTTAATATTAACATGTCTTATCTTTTTATCTTACTAATTCTTAATACCTTGCTTGTTAAATGGTTAATCTAGATTTGTGTTATATAATACTTGGTACAACAAATGCTTGGCACTCTCATAGCCCAATCGTATGGTATTACCTACACCTGGGCTATGAAAGGAACTTAATTTGTTGTTAACATCAGTTAACATCATGAATTCCTGACAATATTTAAAAGTTTGGTGTTATGTAAATAAGATAATTAATATGATCATGTTAATAATTTTTAATGAGCTATTAATGATAAATCATTCGATTGGAACCTTCTCTTTGTGTGGTTTTCAAATTGAGTAATAAGAGTTTATACCATACTTGTTTGAAATACTATTGGTGGATCCTCTAACCTTGATATTTGTTTTTATCATTATTTAATCCTTACATTAATCTTTCATCTCAAAGTTCTCATTAATTTCTTCATCTTCATCTTCTTTTATTATTATTATTATTATTATTATTATTATTATTATTTACATTCTGTTTATATATAATATATCTCTTTGATCTTTTCATAAACTCAGTATATAGGCTGGAAACCTGTGACCCGATCTTTTAGATCATTCTCAGGTATAACAACGCCACGTACTGAGTATTACTATTACTATTACTATTACTATTACTATTATTGCTATTATTGTTATTATTATTGTTATTGTTGTTGTTATTATTGTTGTTGTTGTTGTTGTTGTTGTCTTGTTATTTATAATTTATACAATTAACCTCTCTGTGATTCGACCCCGGTTTTACCGGGTTATTTATTACTTCGACACTCCTGCACTTGGGAAAAGACATCAATCTTTTGGTCGTGTCATCTGCCAGCACTATTGTGGGGCATCTCCACCAAAATTCAATGAATTCAAGACACCAAAATTCTATGAATAATGCAAGCAGTCCCTATGAAGGAAACTCTGTTCAGATTCCATCTCTTGGTTACTCCACCTCGACCACTATATCCTGATTTATCTTATGTCGATCCACAATATCATGGTTCGTTTCCGCAATCAACACCATGATTGTATCTTTTGTTTTTTTTTTTATTTATTGTATTTCGACTTATTTGTATCGATGCAAGTTTAACTAAATTTTTATAATATAAATATTATTTTTATTCCATTTTTTATTAGTGATACAGTTATTTTTAATAGTAATTTATGTTGGTTATATATATTCCACAATTTTTAAAATATCCATAAATAATTAATTAAACAAATTAAAAATCATTTTGATAAATAAATAAAAAATTAATTTAATAAAAATAATATAGTCAGCAACGGATAATTATCCGTTGCTGATTGGAAATAATTCATCAATCAGCAACGGATTATCCGTTGCAGATTCACAAAACTAGCAACGGATTTTCCGTTGCTAATTTTAGCAATATAAAATCCGTTGCTGCAAAATCAGCAATGAACAAATACGTTGCTAAAAAATTAGCAACGACAAATCTATATCTAATATTTGTTGTTGCTGATTTCATTGCTAAATTATTTTAACAACAGATTTTAATGTTATTTGTAATGGGATAGTTAGTTGCTAATTACTACATTTTTTAGTAGTGAACGGACTCCAGCGTAGCTTCAAATTTATTACTGCATAACAATCTTATTTTTTAAAGATCCACGATCAGGTCATCTTAACAACCCAAAATTAATAATTAGTGCGTAAAACATTATAACGTAACAACCAAATAATTAACTGCATGACAACCCCATGTTTCCAAGACCCTTGTCCAGATCACCTAAGACCACGTCCTAAGAGACCCATGACAGCAAAAGTGCTGGGATCATCTTCATTGTTAATCCATCCATACTTCTCCAAGAATGGGTTGGTCAATGAGTTTGGTGGGTAGCTATCAATGCAGTCCGTCCACGCGTTACCTGCATCCCCCAAGTCTCTAAGCACCTCCCACAAACAGCTGTTGCATTTAAAGCCCGCACCGAAGCTCATCATCAAAACCCTATCTCCTTTCTTTAGCCTCCTTTTGGCCTCCATGTATCCCAAAACATACCAAAGACTACTCGCAGATGTGTTGCCGAACCTATGCAGAGTCATTCTTGCTGGCTCCAAGTCATGCTCGGTGAGATCAAGGCTAACGCCAATCCCATCGATCACTGCCTTACCCCCAGTGTGAATGCAGAAGTGATCAACACCTGTCTTGAAGTTTATCACAGGTTCAGGACTAGAACCAGCTCCTTTTGTGGATTTGTGGCTCCAATATTTCCTAATTAATGACACCACCATAAATCTAAGCAGCTCCCTTACAGGCAAGATCTTAGGGGCTATTTCTCTAAGGTTGTCGACCAAAGCTCGTGTAGCGACCTTTGGGAGTGACTTGTCCAGGTGAAACCCTGAGCGCCCTTGGTCATCTTCTCTTTGATGGCAACATGCATACGACTCGTCTCTAGCTCCGTGGTGTGTCCTAACTAGGCACTTCAATTTGAGCATGGCACGGTGCTTTAAGGCCCTTTTGTTAGTCAAGAGCATGGCACACCCACCTGATCGGAACAAACAATTTGCTAGAATCATCGATCTATCACTGCCTGCATACCAATTTGGACTTAAAGACTCCGAGGTGACAACAAGCGCATAAGCATTTTTGTAAATCTTAAAGATGTTTTGAACAATGTTGACGGATACAAGGCTTGCACTACAACCCATCCCAGTGAGGTTGAAAACCTTAACATCCTCCCTTAGTTTATAGTGATTTATGATCATAGCGGGTAGAGAAGGCACAGCAGACTGCATGGAGACATTAACTACAAGAACATCGATTTCTTTAGGAGCTATGCCTGACCTAGCCAAGAGCTTTCCGATGCTGTCATGAAAGAACTCCTCCATCTCCGAAATTAAATCTTGTAATGTAGGGTTCTCCTCTTGACCGTTGAATATGATCCTGGGACCATAGGTTTGCTCGCCAATTCCAGAGCTCACAATAGCTCTCAACAGAAACTTGTACTCGTTCAGACCAAGATTCTTGTTCCTCATTATCACTTGCCCAGAACACTCTGTGTCGAGTTTCCTGTCATCGGTTGCTTTGTGGCACTCATAGTCTAGTATATAACATTCTGGGTCCCTTTTCCTATCAACCCGCCTCCATAACATGAGGAGGGGATAGAAGATGAGAAAAGCATATACTAACATGGGAACATCCATTGTTTAATTTTGAAAGAAACAGAGAGAGAGGTGGGGCTTGAGAGTTTGGTGTGCCAGTATTATTATTTTATAAGATGGGAGGTCATGAAATGAAAGCAGGTGATCTTATAAGAGAAGGGGATGTGCGAGCTGTACACGTGAAGATGTTTAAGATCCATTTCCTCCATCTCTCAACTCCCACCAACTGATTGCGTTCAACTTTGCTATCAACTTTATTACCGATTCATGCTCTTGTCACGCCTTAGGTACGGAATCAGTGCATGACAGAGCAAAGAAACTATATCTAGTCGAGGTGGGCGTAAGTACGGACACATACGACGTTAAAAAAAATAAAGAAAACGAAAAGGATAAAAGACAAACTATATGTATTTTCAAGCTCCAAGTGGGCGAGGGGATTATTGGATAGTTTCCTACAAAAAAGAAAAAAAAAATCCATCCAAATTATCATCATACATGCCGCGTACGCATTTTTAATCAATTAATTTTTAGTTATCTGTTACAATGAATGAATGTAGTATATATGAATGAACCTTTGACTTCAAACCTTCAAAATTCCATTCGCCTTCTTAAATAGAAAGCCATTAGAGTTAGTTCACAGTTAGTAGCTTACCCAATGTTGCTATCAGCATTTAACAAAGGAAATAGGGTGGTTGATAGAGATTACAGACTCTATAAAGACCATTATTTACCAGCTAGCAGCAGCAGCAGGAATTGCAGATAATTATGCGAATAAATGGCGCCAAGGATAAGCAAGTTGCTTCAAAATGGCGCCAAGGATCATTAAGCTAGCTTATGATTTATATCTGGCCCGAACAATATCATAGCATTCATGCATGCATGGTTGGACTGATTTCTCTACCAATAAGTTGCTAATTAATTAATAATGTGAGGTTAAGTCACTCAAACAAGGCGCTATTGCAGAGATATTCTGCATCAATCTTTGCATGCGTTATCGAGCTGAATCCATAAATCTTTACTGTTTTGATCATGTTTACTTACAATATATATAGTCAAATGGAAAGGTGAAGCAGATAATGTCAATCGGATGAAAAAGGGTTGGCCTTTGCCACCATTAATGCTGGCAACTTGGCATTTATACCTTGTCTTAGCGTGATTAATTAATAGGGTGTAATTTTTAGGTAAAGCTGGACACATGTTTATTGCTTGATGTTGAATTTGCTCAATGATTGTCAAGAACTGGCCCAAATCACGTTCTTCTACTTAATGACATGCGAATTCTAGACCATGTTTTGATCGATCCAGAAAAGCGCCGCAAATCAACTCGATCCCCTCCTCGCAAAGGGAAAAACGTGCCTGAGCTCAACAGTTCGGTAAACACTTTGGATTTTTTGGAAGCAGAGGCAGAGGGGAATTTATATTCAGACGAGCAGTGTCACTTGACTTAACGTGCTTGTGTCTTGCCCTTCAGCTAGATAGCCTAGCCGAACTACCCAGAGCAGGAGCAGGGAAACATCTACCGTTATAGGCATTAATGGTGCGATCAGAATATTGGTTAGAAACTCACATCTACCGTCATAGGCATTAATGGTGGGATCAGAATATGGGTTAGAAACTCAGCGTCACTAGAGATTTGGTGATAATTTTAGTACGGTGAAATTAGTTAAGATACACACAGTAGGTCAGATGAAACCATTAACTGTAAGGATTTTTTTAGTCTCCACATGAGAACTAGCGACCAATATAAGCAAACGATAGATAAGGATTCAGAGAGTCCACTTGCTCCAGCAAACAACCAATCATGGCTGGAAATAAAACCTTTTAATGAAAACTAACAACCAATCAAAGCACATGAATTGGCATAGAAGGCTCGGGTTGAAAGTAAACGTTGGCAACTGGTTTTCAAACACTCGTCAGTTGCCAATTTGGTCAGAGATCGCAGCGCCTGATTGGTAAATGTACGTTTGCACCCCTGTGTTTGTTAAATGTATTCAAATTGATCACTGTATAAAAGGTTTGGCGCTTATGATTGGAAAAATCTGTCAATCTTCCCCATTTAATTCTAAAATTATATTTTATCTGGGAAATCTTCACATCCATTTTTAACTGAATTCTCAAAGATGCCAAAGTAGCGATATTTCTCCTCGCAATAATCCTTCATGCCATGAAGATGAAGAAGCTTCGTCGTCACGAGAATAGCCAAAGGAGTAAAAAGGTGCAGCAGATAGATCATCAAGATTATCGTGAAGACAAAAGATTTAGAGGCATCCCGGGCATATTTTAGAATTCATTTAAAAAAAAAAAAAATAAGATAACACATAAGTGGGTTTCCTATAAGTTAAATGATATAGTTATCCTCATGTTTCTATAATTATATATCCTATGATTAATATATTATTACAGAAACATTGTAATACAAGTTCAGGGCTTTTGCATGTTTGGCCTTCTCCTGTTGTCCATGATTCGTTATTTTTTTTTGTCTCTGTTTTGGTAAGCAGTTCTGGGCTGGCCTTCCTATGCTGAACGGAATGGACTGCTTGGCTGGACCAGTGTTCATCTCGTCGTTGTCGTCGTCGTCGTCTTCTGTTTTTTTTCCTCTAGTCCGGTACTGTGATTTTCTCACCCAAACATATGCACAGAACCCTTCCCCATGTATTTATTACACGGAGGGGCTATTTGGCAGTGGCGCAGTGTTTCCTCCTCTCTTTTTTCAAACGTAAAATACAAGACTGGCCTTCTTTTCTTTTTTTTTTTTTCTCTATAAAGTAATTTTGTCTTACTTCTATATAAATATAAACATGAGATCCATTATGAAATATGTTGACTATAAATCTCATTTCTAGAAGAGGTGTAACTCCCGGTGTATCGAGTAATTATCGACGGCACAAAAGGATACTCAATTTTTTACAGCATCATTCCTTCACTTCTCTCATGAACAAGAAGATATCACGAGGTTCACATCCACTCATTAGCGTCGTTTCCAGAGAAGTCCCTATAGGTGGGCCAATAGTACCCTTCCTCTTGCTAACTATTATGGAATGTTTATTATGTATATTTATATTTATCATGTATTTACTTTATATAGGATTCTGATCATGTGTAGTATATTACATGGTTAGTATCATGTACAACCCTAAACCTATATATATATATTTACATGAGGGGAGGGCTGATTCATTCAATCATAGCCTCCAGAATATATTCCAAACACGTCTTCTCCCTTAACTTCAACTTGGTATTAGAGCAATATATTTTTCATCTACAACCAGCGCCTCCCCTTCTCCTTCCAGTGTTTTGTTTTCAATGTTCTGTTTTTTTCTGCAGTATTTACAACTAGCACTCCTCAATCATGGATCCTACTGCACTTCAATATGCTCCTCTCCACTTTATTATGCTACTGATCACTCTTCAAGTATGGTTTCTGTTTCTCCAGGTACGGTGATTCCACTGTCAGCAGACTCCTCTCCGGTTGTGTCCCCATCTCGGCCTCCTAGTAGTCTCACATTGGGTCCTTCCTCTGGCTCATCTCCTGGCTTGCATTTGGTAGTGGATTTATCTAACTTTGATCTTCAGCAGGTTTCTCATAATCCATCCCTTCTGCCAGCTAACTCCTCTCGTAGCCACCACATGACACTTCATCCACGCCAACCAAAACAGGCACATCTTAGTGTGTCTCAGTCCTCTGCTCCCGTGCGTTCTGCTCAGTCCCCTACTTCCATGTGCTCTACATCTCCTGAGCATGAACCCCTCATGTTTAAAGACGCCACTCAGCACTCGACATGGCAGCAAGCTATGCAAGATGAGATTCGGGCTTTGTAATCAAATGGTATGTGGACTTTAGTTCCTTATTGTTCCTCTATAAATGTTGTTGGCAGTCGCTGGGTCTATAAAATCAAGCGGCGAGCAGATGGTAGTATTGACAGGTATAAAGCCCGTCTTATTGCCAGAGGGTTCACTCAACAAGAAGGAATAGACTATCTTGAGACTTTTAGTCCGGTTGTTAAGCCTGCAACTGTGAGGTTAGTATTTACCATTGTTGTGTCCCGTGGGTGGTTTATTCATCAACTTGATGTTCACAATGCTTTCTTGAATGGGATCCTTCTAGAAAAGGTGTATATGGAGCAACCACCTGGTTTTTCTCACCCTACTCTACCATCTAATGTTTGTCACCTGCATAAGTCTATCTATGGTTTAAAACAGGCTCCTCGGGCGTGGTATACCAGACTCAGTGACTATCTCATTTCTCTTGGTTTTCGTGCCTCTAATGCTGATCCTTCTCTATTTATTTACTCTGATGGCCATGATCTTATTTACCTGTTTGTGTATGTGGATGACCTTCTTTTTACTGGGAACAATTCGACTCTGCTGCGTCATTTGATTACCTTACTGAATTCAAAATTCAAAATCAGGGATTTAGGCTCTGTGCATTATTTCTTGGGAATTGAAGTCACCAAGACTTCCATGGGACTTATGCTCTCACAACATAAATATACTCTCGATATCATTCAGAGAGCTGATATGTCTTCGTGTAAAGCTGTTGATACGCCTGCTTCATCCTCTTCTAAGCTATTGTTGTCCTCGAATACTCAGTATTCTGATCCTACTCGTTATCGACAGATTGTTGGTGCCTTGCAGTATCTCATTTTTACTCGCCCAGATATTTGTTATGCTATTAATAAAGTATGTCAGTTTATGCACTCGCCTACCGATGGTCATTGGTCCCTTGTTAAAAGAATTGTCCGGTATCTTCAAGGAAAGGCATCTTATGGTCTACACATCACTCGAGGTTCCTCTCTTTCCTTACATGGTTTTATAGATGCTGATTGGGCTAGTAGTCTTGATGACAGAAAATCCACCGGTGGCTACTTGGTATATCTCGGCCGAACACCTATTTCTTGGAAGTCTGGAAAACAACGCACAGTGGCTCGTTCATCTACTGAAGCATAATATAAGGCTCTTGCAGATGGTACTGCTGAGATTTTATGGATTCGGGCTCTGTTATCTGATCTTCATTTCTCCTCTGCTCCTACGACTATCCTTTGGTGTGATAATTTGGGTGCTACCTACTTGTCTGTTAATCCTATCTTTCATGCTCGTACTAAGCATGTTGAAGTTGATTATCACTTCGTTCATGATCGAGTTGCTAAAAAGGACATTGAGGTTCGGTTCATCTCCTCCAAGGATTAGCTTGCTGATGTTCTTACCAAACCTCTTCCTCATGCGTCCTTCACTTATTTTCGATCCAAGCTTCATGTGGATTCTCCTCCTTCAGCTTGAGGGGGCATATTATGGAATGTTTATTATGTATATTTATATTTATCATGTATTTACTTTATATAGGATTTTGATCATATGTAGTATACTACATGGTTAGTACCATGTACAACCCTAAACCTATATATATATATATATATATATTACATGAGGGGAGGGTTGATTCATTCAATCACAGCCTCCAGAATATATTCCAAACACTTCTTCTCCCTTAACTTCAACTCTAACAGACTTGGGAATTGTAGCCGCTAGTTTGCAGGGAACGGATAAGCAAGAACACTACCTGATAGACGACGATTAGGTCTAGCGCCTTTAAAGAAGTAGATGTAAGATTATTGTTGGAGAAAACAGATATGTATGTTTGATTTCATGCTCCAAAAATATTTTTAAAAATTTTATTTTTTTTTTAAATTAATTTGTTTTTATATTTTTATATTGTTTTAATACACTGATATTAAAAATAATTTTTAAAAATAAAAAAAAAATATTTTAATATATAAAACACTTAAAAAACAATCGCAACCATATTTTTAAATACACTCATAGAAACAAAACTATTAAAAAGAAAAGAAAATATAAGAAAAAAATATGAACAAGTAATTATTTTTATAAAAAATATTTAGTTTAAAAAATTATAATTAGTAAACTAACAAAAACTCTAAATGACACTCACAAATCGACGTGGATTGACCATGTATTTTTAAAAAAATCTTAGTGATTGATCTTTTATTTTGGGTAATTTATCTATAGTTTTAGTTGGATTTATAACTTAAAAATGATAATATATATATATATATATATATATATATATATATATAATAAATTCGTCGTGAAAGTGGAAGTGAGGGATAATATCTTTCCAATAAAACTAACCTCACTTAAATAAATTAAAAAAATATAAAACTCTAGATACAAATTAAAAATAGAGGGAAGGTTGGACTAAATTTGACTAAAAAAATTTTCTGATGTTGCAATAAAAATAATAAATGATATTGTTCTTGTTGGTTCAAGAAAGACCACAGGACCCACCCAGTAGTAGGGGATCAGTTTGCATGTATAAAATTCAGGTAGATGCTTGGCACCTTAAAATTTAAGCATTAGTTTACTATATATGTTTGTAATTCTCCCTCAATATTAAGCAATCCTATTTGATAAACAATAAATTGTTGAAGAAACTAGTTATCCTAGTAAATAAGACTAGTGTCATGATTAATGAGAAATTAAGAAATTAGTTACCCTGATTAATGGAACTAGTATCTTGATTAATAGGCTGACAAGGATGTTGAATCCCTGGTTAATGGGATTAATGCCAGATAAAAATGTTGGTTTTTTTGTTTATGAGATTAGTGCTCTGATTAATAATCAAAAAAAGATTTTGGTTTTCTAGTTAATGGTATAATTCTTTGATTAACGAGTAATTAATCCTTGAGAGATTACTAAGATTAGTACCTGGTTAATTAACAATTGGAGAAATTTGTTCATGTAAAAGTTGAACAAATATTGGTTTGACAAAAGATGATGTTGTATTCTTAAATTATGCAAATTGTTTGAGTTGTGAAGAGTTACGTAAAAAGAAGTAATAGTAATAATATTAGTAAATATTCTGTGTATAAACTAATTATATTGTGTATGATATAAATTTCAGATACATCATGGTGTCGTGATGAGTAATGGGTATTGCTTTTGTAATGTGTGTATTCAAAGCATATTTTACTATGTAATATAATTTTGTAATTAAAAACTGTGCGAATCTAAATTAAATATGAGTGATATATTTTAATTGGTTTATTTTGAAACCACACACCTATAACGATGTAGACTTAAGTTTGAGGTTTATTTACATTAAAAAAAATATGTGGTTGGATTTATGTCATAATTAAGTCAATCGTCCCATTAGTTAAAATATTTTTTAAAAATAATATAATAATTAATATGTTTTGAGTAAGTATATATAGAGGAAAAAGAAGAAGTTGTTATTGTATTGATGATAATATATATATATAATCATGGAATTCCCGGAAGATGAGAACATGTGAAATTTTATTTGCGAATTATAAAAATTGAATGAGTCGATAATATGATATTGAAAACATATATTAAAAAAAAACTTTACAAAAATTTCAATAAAAATGTGTGTATAATAAAAAAATATACTTTTAATGATAATACCATATAGTTTTTATATAGATTACAAGAGAGTAAACTCTATTTAAGTGTAAAGAGAGAATAAATGATATTTTTTAAACTTAAATATTTATTAAATCTTGTTTAAGTATTATATTAGATTCGTGTTGATTGTTGTGCTCTCTAATGAGATGAGCTTTATTTATATAAATTTTTTAAAGTTAAATATCTTAAAAATATATTTAAATTGTATAATATTTTATATAAATATCTAAATTAAATAATAATTTCTGTCAAAGCGTATCTTTACAATCTCATAGACGGTCAACAGTGTGATGTACGCACGTGACAAAAAGCTATACACGCATCTTTGAAAAACAAAATATGTTCACAAGGGCCAGAACGGCTGAGGAATGGGCGGCCGCTCAATGACTTCGGCCGCCTCGAGAGTGACTCGGAGACGAGGAAATTGACGACAGTGAGGAAGATGACGAAAGATGAGTGCTTGAACCTCCAGTCCCAAAAAGCAAATCGGACAAGTAATTATCTAAGTCATCCGGGGCAAATCTGACAATCCCTTCCTTCCTTACCACCACTTGCCGATACTTCTCATAAAATTCCCTGTATGCCGGGACAAGCTTTCTGGCTACCGAAAGTTTAATCTGGTCTCTCAATTTGGAATCGGAAACAACCCACGAAGCTTGTTTGTTATAGGCCTCTTCAAAAGAAGAGTTAAAGCTGTTAAAACACTCGGTGACTTGCTGGGCTGTCATCTGATTATCATTAATATCCGGTAGTGTAGCAAACACTTTGCTCCAGCCCATGCGTTCATAATTTGATACATATTGCCGTACCCTTGCCTCATGCTTCTCTATCCATTCATCACCATGAAGAAATTTGAGGTTGGATTTCTGGACTTTATTTACCACGTATTGAAGATTGTTTGCGAGGAATAGATACGAGAGAGCCGCATCTTTGTATATCTCAGCTCCGCCATCGAGTTTGCATAGCATAACAAGAATCAGCCAGGCTAATCTTGTTGATATTGCTGAGTTAATTGTGCCGTCATCGGAGAAGGGGCTACCGAAGTAAGCTTCTGGTAATGAAGATAGAACTGGTAGAGGCCAGTCAGCTAGGATGTCCGCAAGTATGCCACTGTAGTCAGTGAGGAAAGTGATGTAGTTCATTACGTATCGTGTCAGGGGATGAATGCCACCACCTGGGACTGCTGTTTTTGAGTGGTCTTTGGAGATTGCAGACTCGAATTCTGTTAGAATTGCGCGGACTGCCTCCCCGAGCTTGATTAGTGAGTTAATGGCCTGTTGTTTGACGGTTGAGGTTGATTCTAAATCAAAGATGGATTCGATTTCAGGCCAGAGATCCGCGATTGCTTCGTAGAGGTCGAGGGTGCGGAACATTCTCTCAGGAGCTTTCTTGCATTTGGCTACGTTTTCAGGGAAAACAAAGAGAGACAAGGCACCTTCTCTTGTTATATCCGCAAAGCAGGACTCTCTCATTGCAGGAGAAGAAGAAAACACCTGGTCACAAAGAATTCTCTCGCCGTAAAACAGAGTTTGAACTGCAACCTTGACTGCATTTAACCAGGTCTTGATTTTAACTTCCAGAACCTCCCAATCCATCTTTTGAATTTGTGCGAAACTCAACCTGCTATCAACGTTCAGATGATACAAGGCCTCATCAACAATCGATTTTCGAATGTTCTTGTATATCTTGATACATTCTTTTCCATAACCAGCAGAAATCATGCACTCTGAAATCGCCTTCAAATCTTCCATGGCAGACATGGAAACGCGCTCTACTTCAGATATGGAATCCTCTCCGGCTCTCGATTGCTCCTCATCCTCAGACTCATCCTCGAATTCAGAAACGCTTGATCTTGACGCTCTGGAAACAGATTCAGGGTCAAGATGCTGCCTGTTGGACTTCAAGATGATGTAAAACTCCCTCTCGAGTCTCTTTATGGCAATTTGCATGAGACCTTGAGCGAGAACCAGATTTTCCGAGGTGGGTTCATGGGAGATGTAATATTGCATGGCTGCTTGGAGGTCTTGGACGGAGTTAAGGTACTGTTTGGCTTCGTACCGGTTATCTGCTGCGAAGAGATTAGTGATGGTACAATAGAGGCTGGAGGAATTGGGGGAGACATCCCATTTAGAAATGAGCGCTTGTGCAATCTCGATTTTTTCGTCCATTAATGTATCGGAGAATGTATGGCGATGGTGTGGTGATGGATTAGGTGAGGTTGAAGGTGATTGTTTGTGCAGCATAGTCCTCATACCTTTTCTTGCATGCAAGGTATATTTATATATATCAATCAGTTAAGACTCTGTCTAAGAAGAAAGAGCAAGAGATAAGATCAAAAGGGGTTTCTTGTGGAGTTGACAGACAGCAGAATCTTGAGATAAGTTTTGATTTCTTACGGATAGATGAGCAAAAGAGATACTTATAGAAAAGGTAGAGTGTTAGGAGCTAAGGAAAGAGATGGGATGGAGGGCTTTGTTGGAATATGTCTCCAAGTCCACGCGGTATGATTTTGTCTGTTTTTGAACGCCCTTTCACATGGAAAAGCTTGTACGCACCATTCGTTGAAAAGACATCACACTTCCTAGTTCCTCCGCCACCAATGAGAGAGAAGCTCGACTCAAAAATGAAAGTACCCAGAAACTCCAGCACCAGGCCGAAGAAAATATCCTCTTTTTGCACTTGAAATCTTGATCTAAGGATGGAAATGACTTATTTTCTTCCTTTACATCAGAGTTCAAATCTCATTGTGCACGTCTGTCACCTCTGCGGTGCCTTACATGCTCATTGGACTTGCAGGATGTTCAGTGGGTCGTAAGATTAGTCGTGGTGCGCGCAAGTTAGCCAGAACACCCACGTAAATAAAAAAATATATATATATCCTCCTTTTCCTTGGTTTTTTAAATTATAAAAAGAAACTTAATAAAATTCAATACATAGATATAAATTAATATTTATTAATTATCACTCCTTCAAACAGCGTGATGCCTAGTCTCAAGTCGGTTTTTTTTTTTTAATTAAGGTAAGTGTTTGAAACAACTTATGTATATCTTAATTAATTACATGAGTTTTAAAATTAACGACCATATAATTCTACAGTGACCATTATATTAGCAACTACAAAACACAAACTTAAAATCATAAAAAAAAAAAAATTTAATCTCAAATTTTTACCATTAAATCAACTCCCATATAATTTCTCTAGTCCGGTTTTAGTGCATGAGGTTATTTTCCCTTACCAAATATGAAACCATAGAATTAGAAACTAACTATTCCTCAAAAATAGTAACTCTCTAGCAGTAGTATAGGACTATAGGATGTAACCGGCTAACCGGTTTATCGGGCAGTTTCGGTTTCTAGATTAAATTTAATTGCTCTCTTTGTCGAATAAATTCTGGGGTTATAATATGGCCTGGAGGAAAGCTTTCAAGAGTGTACTAATTGTTAATTAATGATTAGTTAATGTAAGTCACCCAGCATTTTCTGTTTTGTTATGGCAGATCCTGGGGTTTTGAAAATTCATTGGCTTAATTGAGAGATAAACTAATGCCGACCACATTAAATTTTGTCTGTCGTTATTGCCTGTCAAGGACCAATAATTTCTTACAGGGACCCATTGCGACGACAAGTATCAATATTGGGGTCCATTGTGAAAACCAATAAGACCCCAATTTAATTTATTGCATTCATATGAATGGGGTCGGTTAAAATTTGAATTTTCTTATTTAATTTTTTTTTATATTGTTGACTCATTTAAATGTGCTATATTAATTTTTTTTTAAATTAAAATATATTATTTTAATATATTTTTAAATTAAAAATATTTTAAAAAGCAACTATTATTATACAGTATAAAACAACTTTAAAACACTACAAGATTATTTGTTGTCATGTCGGCTTCTTCTTTTTTATTACTAGGGAATATAAATTATTTGGTTAGTAAAATAATTTTTATTTTAAGATATTTCTATTAAAAAAATAAAATAATATATTTTTTTATTTATAAAGTTTTATTTTTATTTATTTTTTTAATATAAAAATTTAATTCATATCAATTTTAACTGAACATGTATTTTTAAAATTTATTTTTTAAAAATTATAACTAAAAATAATTTTTATATTTTTTTTTAAATTATAATTATAAAAAAGTATCACAGTCACGAATATACTCCACAAAACTTATTTTTAAGGATAGATATTTTGTTAGCAGCTGAACAGCTTCTAACAAAATAGAAGTATTTAAAAATGTTTATTTTAGCGGCAATTCTACTCCTTTTGCCGGTAATATTATCAGCAATGGAGGAAATATTACAGCTGCGGATTTAAGTTTGCTTCTAAATCAATTTTGAATAGTTTTGACGATTATATTTTGAGGCTAATTGTTTTGCGACATAGAGGCTGATAAATTAGCTGCCACGTGGATATTTGAAGAGATTGTTTGAGATGGTAGTTATGGTTATTTTTTTGAAGTATTTTTTTTATTCGAAAATACATCAAAATAATATTTTTTTTATTTTTAAAAAATTATTTTTAACATCAACACATTAAAATGATTTAAAAATACTAAAAAAAAATATTACTTTGAAAAAAAAATATAAAAAAATTAATTTTTTTTTAAAATATAAAAATAAACTTGCATAAATATTTTCACTCGGCTAATTTTACGAGGCTGTAGAAAACCACTTCAAAAAGTAAAACTCCTTCCAAGGCTGAAATCGGCTGGAATACCGTGCTGGAGCAACATGCATGTATGCGAAACAAGTCTTCGATCTTCCAAAATGATTGAGAATATAATATTAGTTGTTTTTTAAGATTTATTTTTGATATAAAATAATTTAAAAATATATATAAAAAAAAAACTATTTTTAAATAAAAAAATATTAAATTTTGACCAAACTATATTTAAGGTTTGGACTGCAATCCCGAAACGAGGCTTACGAGGAGATTGTGTACGAGGAGCAAGTTCCTGTCCAGAGGTAAATGCCACTGGGGCCAGTGTGAAATGGGTCGCCTCGTACCCAGGGGCACACGTTGTTCTATCAGCGTTCTTAGCTCGAAGTCGGTCTGTTTATTTTTGTATTTAAAAAAAATTAAATTTTTTTTAAATTAAAATTTTTTAATATTTTAAGATTATTTTGATACACTATATTAAAAATATATTTTTTTAAAAAAGTATTATTTTAATACTCCAAATAAAAAACATTTTTAAAATAACAACCTATCTATTTTAACGATTTATAAAAACAATTCATTACGACTAACCCAGGTATGAACGGCATGTCAATCAATTTATAAACAAGTTAACAATAAATTTTGAAAACTGAGCCATCTTTCAACTAACTGATGAGGATTTTCAACGTAATTTCCAGACTTCCCATTTTTTAACTTGACTAGACTCTTAACTAATCCCTTTTTGTTTTTTTCTGTTAACTTCGTGATGGTACTCTTAAGATTAATTTGATTGGTTACATATGAAATACAGTCATGATGTAAAATTGCTTCCCTTCCATAGTCCTTACCTTCTCAACCGTAGTTGAAAACATCACGAGTGTTAGAAAAATCCTAGATCACACATCACCTCATTTTGCAGCTCATACATACACACACACACACACACACACACACACACACACACACACACATATCCAAATAAATTTATCTTGAAATCTTATATAACTAAATTTTAAAATTAAATTATATAAAAATTGTTTTTATATGACCCACTCAATCTAACAGTTTAAAATAATTCAAGTAATTATTAAAAAGTTAATATTAAATAGGGTTAAATGTTAAAAGGCTAATATTTTCATATCTCTTTAACCTAAATTCAATCACAACTTTCCTTGATCTTACACCCTTGAAAAGGAAAAACAAATTCTCCCATGAAAAGAGCTATAAAATGGTTTTTTTTCTCAGATTTAATTTACATATTTATTTTTTATCTTAAAATTTTTTCTCTATGACATATAAATTAAATACAATTTTTTTTATATAAAAAAATAGAACACAAGGACCTTATTTGGTTTAGATTGAAAATAATAATAAAAAATGACACGGAATAAATATTACTATGAATAATTTTGAGAATAATATTTATGATGTTTTCAAGTTTTATAGAGAAACAAATAACAAAGCATACATTTTTTTTCTATTTTTCTACAAAGTTCATCTAAAAAACTAGAATACTCTCCACTGTATTTAAATGTTCGTTGCTTATTTTTTTAAAAGATTCTTACGATATATTTCTTACCTCTCAACAAATATTAACTGATTAATTGTACACAATATATAGCGACTCTATGAAATCCAGGTGTATTTGAATTATGGGCTTTAATTGTCTGGGCTAATGTCCATTTCTTCAAGTGGGCTATGATGATATCATTTTACAGTTTTCTTATGTCTTCAGGTTTTTGACTTACGATCTGTTTGTATCAGGCTACGAAGCCGTTGAAGATATGATAGTAATGGGCTTGGAAATGTGATAGTAATTATAATTTAAATTATTTTTTATTTAAAAATATATTAAAATAATTATTTTTAATATTAGTATATTAAAACAATATAAAAACATAAAAAAATTTTTTTTTAAAAATTTCAAGTTTTTGAGAAATATGATTTCAACAGCATTCACAAACACTACAGAAATTTTTAGGTTTTTTTTTTTTTTTAATTTAAACCTTTTTTTTATTATGATAAAAATTGAGTTTGAGAAAATCTATGATTTATATTTTTTTTTAATGTATATTTTTTAAACTGTAATTATATTTTTATATTAAAATAATATTTGATATTGTGGTAACGATTATTTTTTAAAATATTTTTTATTTAAAAATAAATTAAAATAATATATTTTTTTATTTTTTAAAATTTATTTTTAATATTAACGTATAAAAACTATATAAAATCATCAAAAAAAAATCATTTAAAAAAAAATCATTTTTTTTTTAAAAGCACTGCCTAAACACGCACTCGGTTGCTGCTTTTTTTATGTCATCAATGGTCTAATCATGCCATGTTAAAAGGAAGCTCATTTATCTAATCGAATGCAAGCAATCATTTTCTTTTGAAAAAAATAATAAAGTGAAAAAGAACGCGAGGACTAATTTATAAATAAAAAAGATTAAGTTATAAATGCATTTAAAAATACATTGTTTAACTATATAATCTTAGAAACCAAGGAGGACTAATTAATTAGTTTCAATCAAGTACAGGGACTAAGTTATAATCAACCGAGGGAAAAAGGGTTTAGAACCATGCTCTAGCCAGCAGCCAGTGTTAGTAATCATGACACACAAAGGATCAACAGCCCCACCTCAAATATTTTAAAACTAAATAATTGAAAGTTGATTACAATAATTCGAAAGGTCCAGAATCACACTCCTTCCAAGTTCCTAAGTTCTATTATTCAATATTTCTTTTTATGGGGACCAAAATGGTTCATTTTCTTTATATATTTGGTACCGTGGTCCATAATAATTTTTTAAAATATTTTTGTTTTTTTATACTAGCTTATTAAAACTATAAAAAAATAAAAAATATATATGTAATCTTTTTCAAGTGAAATATATATATAAAAAAAACTAAAACATTTCCAAACACGCGAATCTCTGGAAGCCACGCCACTTTAAAAAGCGGATTAGGTGGTATCATTAAGAAGATTTTTGTATCAATCTCCTAAACCAACAATTATAACTCCTAGCATTGACCACTTACATAGCCTTTGCTTGGTCCAAGAACATGAAAATGATGGATCTTTTCTGTGCTTCTCCAGCTTCCACAGCCATTTGCTCAAGCCTTGACCATCGTTCCATAGTGCGCCATGGAACCAGACCTGTTGACAGGAAGAGTTCTAAATCTGATTATACACCAGCTTGTTCATCTGAGTTGCCCCCTAGCCCCTGCAGTCCTTATAGCCGGAAAAGTTCTGCTAAGCAAAGAGATTTATATAGGAAAAGCTCCGCTGAAGATAGTAGATCGGTGATCAGTTCTGTTAAGCAGAGTTATTTACGTAGAAAAAGCTCTGCTGATGTAAGTGATCTGCAAAGTCGCCCTGTACCAGGTTCCTCCTCCAGGCACCTTCTTGAAAGCGATACAGCTCCTTATATCGATTGGATTTCGGAGTCTGATCACCATGAAGTCCCTGCAATGGCTCCTAGCACCCAGCATGCAAACCCGAGGATTACAAATAGCTCGATTGATTTTCCTGCACGGATCAGATCTTCTTCTTTGGTTCGCTCTCGTGACTGGATTTCAGAGGCTGACCACGTGTCTGACACTGGAAATAAACCCAGTCGTATGAGCTCAAATGATTCTCCTGCTTTAAGATCTTCTTCCTCAACACGCTCCCGTCATCAGGTTGTTAATTAGTTTCTACACAAGTTCATCAACTAGTAATTTCTACATAGTTAATTTCAGCTCATTATTCAAGATAGACAAGGACTGGGCTCAAAATATTATATCTTGGAGCTTAATTGCTCGTTTATCACTACTTTTTTTGAATCTTAATAATATTATTATATATTCTTATCGTTAATCAATTCTTTTCAGGTTGTGGTTTTGAGGGTTTCTATCCATTGCAAAGGATGCGAAGGAAAAGTGAGGAAACATATCTCCAAAATGGAAGGTTATTTAATACTACTACACACACAAGAGAGAACACTGTTGATTTGTTTAACAATTTCATATAAACTTGTGGGCTAAAGCGATTCCTTAAAATTTATGCGCAGGAGTTGCATCTTTCAGCATAGATTTTGCGACAAAGAAAGTTACGATCATAGGGGATGTGACCCCTTTAGGCGTCCTTGCAAGCGTCTCCAAAGTGAAGAACGCACAGCTGTGGCCATCTGCAACAACACCGCCTTCGTCATCCCCACTCCCTTGATGGTCAACCTGAGCTGTTGATCCATGCATTCTGCCCCTCATAGTTTCTTTTTAATTGTTTTTACTAATTCATGAATAGTGTGAAATACTAGCATGCAGGCTGTGTGAAATGAATAATAGCTGTTTAATCACGCTGCTAATCAAGAAGCTAGCGTGCCATATACACCGTATGAAAATGTGAGATCTGTTTCATGAGATCGGTTGCATCATCATGAGTAGTCTTACGTTGTTGTTTTAAAGCAATTAATTAATGTGCATCATAATTAATTTCGCTTGCTGGCCATTCAACTATACAGATCGGTGTAAATGTTTTGTTCTGTTGAAAAAATAAAAATAAAAACGTATACTGCTTGGCCAAGTGCGTTGTTTGTTTGAATAAATTAATTGTTCCCTCCCGCATTATTATGCTCACGCAGGAAAACAACAACTGGTAATTAGGAGCACCCTATATTTTATTCCTTCATAGTCTCAGATCGGAGACCATGCATCATTGGTCTCCAGGCATGTCATTAATTATACCTGATGCATCTTGTTTTGCTGGTGTCGGAATGTTACACACACACACACTGAGAGAGAGAGAGAGAGAGAGAGAGAGAGAGCATGTGAGTCATTCATTATAACCTGTGGAGTCACGGGTTGATGCATGCCGGGGCAAAAGTCGGCACTCAAGGACAAGCAAGTGTTTTTTATAATTTTTCAGTAGAGAGACGCAACACCACTCCTTTTCTTGCTTCTTCATCTGTCTTCTGCTATTGAGAGCATTCCTTATATAATTATGATTATTTTTTGAAGTATTTTTTTTAAAAATTTATTTATTTACATTTTAATGTTTTTAAATTGTTTTAATGAATTAATATAAAAAAACAAAAAATAATATATTTTTAAATAAAATATACTTTAAAAAATAACTATAACTAAGCTACAAATATACCCAATATAATTAATTCTGGACATGCATGCTCCATCTATATTTGAGTTTTGGTTTCGTCATACCACAATTGCAGTCCAATTCCAAAAGTCTTGGGCATAAAATTGTCCAGCGCTGGCTTGAGACACCGAGTCCAACTTTCTTAAGAATTTGTTTGTTTAACCAGAAATATATGCTTTTAGAACCTTATCCTTACTTTTTAACGCTTGGTTCACCTACATTTGCAGAATAGAAATTATATACTTTATGATAAAAGGGAACACAGCTTATATAGTTCTCAAAAAAATAAAAATGTGTACTCGCTAAAATTGAAGTCCCACTTGTAATTAATTCTCATTTCTTACTCTATTTCTTAATGTCATGGCCATTTGAGCATATTCCAAACCAAACTAAATTCTAAGTAGATACAGAGCAGAAGAACTGGCCAAGCTCTCGGGAGAGTTTTATATATCCTGTCGTCCCATGTTGACATGTAAGAGATTTTATAACTATGGTCTGTCCTGGCAGTGCCGGGCAACGGTGGCGTTCTCTGTCTTCGAGTGGCTGTGTGCATGCCTACCCAAGAAATCAAAGACAAAATGATGACAACAATGTACACTTTTGGGTAGCAGTCCATTTCAGATTTTCTCAGTCGTGGGGCTCCTTGACGTCTTCTATTTCTTACCTTGCATTTTGCTTTCTAGAAAGTCTAAGGTCTCTGTATATTTTAATGGGACAAAAGCAAAAAACAGTCTCGGCAGGCGTTGAAGCAACCAATACAATTTAACTCTATCCATACCACTATCAGTTTTCCTTTTCTTCTTTTCCTTTCGCCGAAGGTTTTGCTAACTTTAATCTCACCAACCTTATCCCTGGACAGCCGAGAAGAAAGAAGGAAAATTCCAAAAGATCAGTCCACTCCGCCAGGCTAGGGTTTATTATATGATTTTTTGGTCGACAAGTGTGGTTGATTTGGTCGGCGCACCACCGGTGGCCTGAGATATCTTCCTTTTGCATTTGGAAAAATGAAAAAAGGTTAAATTTATAGTTTTTTCTTTTCTTTTCACAAGGATATATATTATGCAGTTCTAGTGCTTATTGATAGAATTCATAAGCATTGATTTTGTTTTGAAACGCATTTAATAATACCAAATTAATCCAGTATGTATCAGATTTTACTCATATGTGGTCCAATTTATACTGGATCGTGCCCCATCCGATTACAGCACCAAAAAAACATGACCAAACTTTACAGCATTTCCTGCAACGCAAGGTCATTTACTTTGTGCTTTGTGGTAAGACAGCACTAATTAAGTTCTGTTTTGTCTTGCTGAAAATCACACCGCACAGCTGTATTTTAACTTTCTTTGAAAATGTAGTTGAGGTTGTTTTTTAAAATATATATTTTTTAATATATTAAAATAATATATATATTTTTTAGGATTTATTTTTGATATTAGCATATCAAAATAATTCAAAAACATAAAAAAAAATTAATTTGAAAAAAAAAAATTCAAAATTTGTTTAAAAGTTTCAATTTTTAAAAGGAAGGAGTTACCTATTCTTATATATATATATATATATATATATATATATATACACTTCCACAATTAGCAATTAACTTTTTATTATATAACAAAACTGTTCCTTAATTTTTAAAATACTCAGTTTAATTAGTTATTACTTGACATATAGTAAGTTTGGGCATAATTTAGCGTTTCAAGTAGCTGAGCCGGAATTAAGTCTGGGCATCAAGGGCCTAGCTAGGGTCAAGTTCAAGCCCACCAAAGGCAGGCTGGGGTAAAATCAGGGGCACTCAGAGCCGGACCATGAACAAGCCCAAGACCCTCAAGGGGCCTCAAGGGTCAAGCCGCAACCAAGTTTACGGTGCTAAAGGACGAGATATGACGAGTCTAGAGCACTGTCACAAATATTTTAGAATTTTTATTGAAAACTAGCCAAAAATAAAATAAAATAAATGAAAACATGATAGACAAGCATCCCTCAGGTTCATTAGTGATAAAATACTGACAAGATGCCTTGCTCCTGCATCAAAGTGTAAGTATTTTTCTATACCTTTTCTGTTCGGATATATTTTAGAGGCATGTGTTCAGACATTAAACACAAGTAAAAGATCAGTCCTTTTATGCTTTGGTCAGTTCCTACACAAAAATGGAACGTCACTTTCTCTCTTACTATTTTTCTTCTCTCCCCTAGCACTAATAACTACTAATGCCACTCAGAGAGGATCCTTTTGCTTGTGGTACTGCATAGAATTGTTTGGATGAAATCGTGTCCATCTCCATCCATTTTGCAGTCTCTTGAATGGAAAGCTCACAACTAGACCAATAGCTGCCAATCACTGTAAAATTGGAGGCAGCACCAAGTCCAAAGTTTTGAAGTCACTGCATCAAGGGTTTTGCTTCTCCATTTTGAGTATGCTCGGAAGGTGGAAGCTTTGAAGGTGTGCTTTTCAACAAGTTTCTTGCATACAGAGAACCAAAGACGATAACCTGATTCAATGTATGAGAATTAGGGGCCTTGGGATGAGAGAGTTTGAACAAGGATTGTGATTAACACTTACAGCTCCAATCCATTGTTCCCAGCTAAGAGGATGGGCGAACCACACACATGATAGCACGATGCTCAATAACTTCAGTAACAAAGACAAATAGAAAGGCATCGTTTATCAGAAGGGTAGTTGTGATGACAAGAATGAAACATTAGATTCAGTTGGAGATTTTTCCATTCACCTGTCTCGTGGTCATTATAGCAGCAAATGTTAGAGCACCAAATGTGCGGATTGTGTAAGAAATGAAGAACTGGCTAGCAGTTGCTACCTGCACGGAATGATATTATTTCTCAGATTTACCCTGAATCTTCACTGAAAGTAAATAAGGGGGGAGGATGTTTAATAAAGTCAGGCAAAAAACATTTTGGCCCTTGATATTATAGAGTTATGACAGTAAAAATTACTCACAGTGGAAAGCAATGCAATGTCAAAGAAACAATCATTATGGCGGAACACAAAATCTATGGCTGGAAGAAGATGTCCTTGTAATACAAGGCCTACAGCAGAAATTAAGTCAATGCATTCAGTCAGCAACAGAACAGCAATAGCATAAACAAATACCATCTGAAAGTAGAAGAGATGAGCTATTGTCCAAGACAAAAGTTGATTGTATTATAAGCTTAAAATAAAGCTCTATCATGGCATTTGCCTTCATTAAAAATATGATTGGAAACCCAAAAGACAAGGAAGCAAAGGCTCATCATCTCTAAGTGAACTGAGCATAAAGGATAGGAACCACGGCTCTTCCTTTCCTAACCATGCTGAGAGCAAAATTCACATGGGTTAAGAGCAGTACCTCAGCAAGTCCAACTCCAAGCCACAAAAAAATTTGAGCACTTGCATAGTTAAACCTATAACCCACTACCTAATTGGACAATTAAAATGGAATCACACTGCAAAAACAGGTGAAAAAAGGTTCACATGGACAATCCATCCAATGACTCCTCCCCATTTAAAAAAAACAGGAGATCAAATCAAGATAATCCAATGACAGCAGAGAGCCATACATAAATCACAATATTTTCATAATTTATTCGAGAGAGAGATTGGGCAAGATTGGAAAACTCACCTGTCAAGCTGAGAATGCAAGAACACAATGTTGTATAGAAAATTTGATTGTGAATCTCCATATCATAACCTTTAAATAGCTTATCTTGGAATGTGCTTGTAAAGCCATCAAAACTGTCAGAAATACAAGGTTTATGTGCTGAGCAACATTATTCTTCCCAAAAACATTTCAGTGAACCATTAACAAAACACTCAATGTTGTTTGGCCCACACCCATAAACTTATCAATTTTCTATCCATACAATAGATTACTTGAACAAGGAAGTGTAAAATAGAAATGATTCTGTTGATTCATGTAGCATCAATATAAGAAGTCACTTTCCCATTTTATCATTCATGCCAAAACAATTTGAAATTGGCATTCCAGGCATCCCTTTCAGAAAAGCACAAAAGCATGCATATGCAAACAGATGTTCAATTTACAAATGGATAAAATTGTGATTTGCAGCAATTTTGCTTATGGAAATGACAGCTAAATTAACAATGGAGCAAATGCAGTGCCTGGGAATAAATGCATTTAAAATTGATACCCGAGATAGCCAAGCATCAGGGAAACACCCCAAACAGTGTTTTCTCTTCCTCTGCTGTATGGACTAATCTCAGTTCCTGCCTAAATCGAAAAACAAAATAGAATTAGTTCAGTGTGTAGTCAAGATGATTCTTAAGCAGATAACAACCATAGATTACCATCATGCATGAACAATAACAGCAACCACTACAAATACAAAGCATGTACATACAGAAAGCCAAGGAATATCTGTAGCAGACAAATAAGGCAAGGTCTCAATTAACATAAGCATTGCTCTTATTTTCATCCACCACAATATTCTCATCTCCCATAAAACAACAAAGGTGTCTCATATCTGGAGGTCAGAAAAGGAGTCGTAAAATGAAAAGATAACAGTGCACAAGTTGGTTTAAATATTATGAACTAACACTATGCACAAGTCTCTGTTTGCAGTTGTATGGTTCGATGTCTTTTTTACAACTTCGACCATTCAATGCATTGCTGATCCAAACATCTCTCATTATGCCTACCATTGCTACTCTTTGCATTGATAGGGCTTAAGAAAGAAACACACACACACACACTGAGGGGGGGGGGGGGGGAGCACATAGACAACCATCAACAATTTCAAGTCATTGGTAATAATTCTACAAATACAAGAATCTGATGGTGTCTTTTACAGTACAACCTTACTTATATTAAAAATTTTAATTTTTTACATATATGGAACCCTAAATATATGCAGACGTTGATCTTTCCTGAAGTTGTGCTCATATATTTGTTTGAATCCTGGTTAACTTTGGCCCTTTCATCTTGGTAATAAATGGAAAATTAGCGTGGTCTTTGATTTCTGAACAGATAAATTATGGAGCAGAGTGAAGTGTAATCAACCCAAAAAAACTAAGTTGCAAAAAAGTACAAGCAGATGCTATATATCAAAAAGCATTAAAAATGGAGTGGCCGAGACAGGAAGCATAGTCATTACTGGAAATAGAATGAAAATTGAACAGCCCAGTGTCACTAGAAGAGCCAAAAAGTAGTCCATTCCTTTGTATCTCTTTTGCATAATGATTGTGCCCCAAACCTGAACAAAAAGATGAGAAATCAACACTTTGAAAGCTGAAATTAAAATAAAAACTGTAACTGGCAGCGAAAGGTACACAAGCCAAAAAATGCAGAAAGATGACATTTTGAGCATTCTGTCGAAACCAATCCATGCAGTCATTCTCTAATGCATTATTGTATTAATTTCTTATATCCACCATAACAAATGTTTCCCAGATATTTCTTAGAAGTACTTGAAGGAAGTTGGTCCCAACAGGAAAATTTATTGAGAAGTACAGCAGAAAGAATTACATATTGCCAGTGTTAAAGGACTTCAGGCTGCAAGTTGGCATACCTCCACCCCCCAGCTACTAAGAAAAAGAGAAGACATGCACATACATGACAAGCATTCTGGGAATACTTTGGATCAAGTTCATTGTAGAATGATTTCTTGCATCCAGAAGAACGATATAGAACCACCTTCATCCATCAAATGATTATTTAGCAGGAAAGCAATACAAAAAAGCTTCAATGAAAATACTGATCCTAATCTGCAGACGCAGCTCTATCAGATAATTTCTTCAGGAAATACATTCATAAAAAGAAAATAGATAAATAAACAAATAACAGCAAAGACAAATGAATGTTAGCACAAAACTATTACATAACTAGAAACCCTGCAGCTGTATCCTCAATTTATACTACTAAAGCCCGACGTTAGAGCAGTCAACCCAGAAAGCAAAATTGACATGCTAGAGCTAAACAAATTACAATGCTTGTTACTAAACTTATCCGAAATGACAGAAACAGTAAAATTATAATTCAACGCAGGAAATTAACATACCATGACAGGAATCATTTTGGCACACTTAGCGAGTGTCTGGACAGGGAAACTAACGTACTTGAGTGCCTGGATCAAGCACATATTGTCAGCATAAGCATATCTAAACCTAATCCAGCACAAATCTAGAATTACTTATGCAGAAAACTAATTCCAGCAGAAACATTGATCAAAGCAATGGTAAGGAAAAAAACAAAACATACCTCATACTGGCAAGTTGTGGTCAGTATGTTGGATACTGATATGAGACAGTACTTGTAAACAGGAGCAACAGGATTCAAAGCTTTTTTACTTGCCTAAGAAACAAAATTCCAAATCAACCCATTGTTCAGACATTAGATTCTAATTCTAAAACAGACCGAATGGGACTTACCACAAGAGCAGCAGCAGAGACAGCAGACGTGGTAATGCGGTTGCAGAAAACAAGAAACAACGAGTACTTAAAGAATTCCTTGTTTGACCCATATGGGACTCTCATGATCTTTTCCTGCCCCCAAATATATATATTTTTTTAAATCAAATATCAAACCCTAAACCATTTCTAGACATAAAAACAAAAGAAAAAAAACCTGTAAAAGGCCATAGATGACAAGAGTGGTCATGATTCCGGCGACAGCAAGGACTCCTTTCCATAGCTTGTTCTCTTTAACGCCACCTGATAATAACGAATCGGCCATACCTGCTTTCAAAGAAACAATTATTGATTTTCTTTATTTTCTTTTGAAGCAAAAATTAAAAGGAAGCGGGGATTTGGGATCGAAGAGAGAAGAAGAAAGGAAACGTGTAAGGTTGTAGGGGTTAGAGAGGGATCACTGTTTACGCACTACATACCAGCAATTGCAATGGTCATCGCTCACGCCGGCAACATTTTCGCTCCTTTTGAGTCCCCTTTTCTGTCCGTCTAGAGTCTCTAGGTGTTTGTCTTCCGTTTTTGGGGCTTAAAAGGCTCCGCCACGTCACTTTATTTTATTACTAAGAGTCAAAGTCAATGGACGCTTCCATCTCATTCTCAAAGGACCGGAGCGTGGGTAATATAACCTAGTCTTTGTACTTTTTATAAAACATTAATCCCTCCAAGTACTTCTTTGTCCATATTTGATGTATTTCACCGTCAAATTAGACACAAAAGTTAATGAAAAAATTCCATTAGCTTTCCATTTTTACACACAACTTCTGTTTTTTTTTTAATTATTTTTTAAATATATTTTTAGCTTAAAAAGTATTAAGATTGATTTTTTTTTTTAAAATATTTTAATATATTGATATATAAAATTATCTCAAAAAAGTATTTTAACATATTTTTAAACAAAAAAACTATTTTAAAAAATATTCTGCATGATAATTTCACATAATGTTTTAGTTAAAAAAATTTAATCCAATGCAACTCAATGTTTTAATTTCATAATTAAAATTTTATTTTTAAAAAAATAATATCATTTTTTTTAATCCAAATAAAAAATCAGGTCGCCTCTTATATTAGTTTATATAATCCCCAAAAAAAAGGGACTAACTTGTTAATGATTTGGAGGGGGGCATGGATATTATGAAAAATAAATAATTTTTATTTTTGGAATTAATTTAATTTAATTAATTAATTATGATATTTCATGCCAAATTATTCTTTTAATTTAACTAAAAATTACATTTTTAATTTTACGTACAAATAGATTTGTAAGAATATACTTTTTAAATTCTAGTTGAGATATCCATTAACAGAAATTAAAAGACAGAAAGAAAAAGTTTGTATAAAAAGCTTTTGGATAAAGGCACTACCAAACGACACAAGCAAATACACATCCAGAACAAGAGGTGGGCTTTTCTTTGTTTTCTATACTAGTAGAATACATATCAAGTACGCAGTGGAGGAAGATTGTCGATCATTTCAGAACCAGAAGAGGGCTTTTGTTGTTGAAGCATCTCCAGTTCCATGGACTGTGCCAGCTTATACACTGACCTCTTGTTTCCCTACATGGTCACGAGTTCAAGGTCTGTTCTAGCTAGCTAGCTAATAGAAGTATATTTAGCTAATTATTAGCACGCTGTCATTAACATAGTTTCTATTTAATGATGGTTCTGTTGCAGCTTTCGGAGACTTTTAGAGACTCCTCGTGGTATAAGAACAGGAGCAGACCTGTTCAAACACAGGCTGTTGAGTCCCACATGTTGGGCTATTGGAGGTGGAAGTGCGTCTGATGAGAGTTTTTTGAAGGGAAGTGAAAATGGGTCTCTGTTGGGAGCTTTTGATGAGTCTGCTTCTGCACCATTTGTAACACTTGATGCTGAAATTACTCCGGAAACCATTGATTTCTTCGTCAGTGATGCAGAGGGCGATCCCGACTGCCCTACCGAAGGGTACTCTTCAATTGAGCAGGCACTCCATACTTTACGTGAGGGAAAGGTAAATCTTTTCTCCGTCATTCTATATTTGCGGACTATTTTCTGCTTACTTCTGTAGAACTTCGATGATCGATCTCCTTTAGTTTTTCTACTTTGAAGTCAGCAAAAAAATTATACCTGCGGTGTGCGTTCGAGAAATAATGCAGAAAAAACACCAGAATTATGACCGCAATAAAATTTCCATTATGATATAACCAAGAATAATCATGAGTTAAATGTTAACCATGACTGCATATCTTTCAGTTTGTAATTGTTGTAGACGATGAAAATGGGGATATTGAAGGAAACCTTATCATGGCAGCATCTCTTGCAAGTCCTCAGCATGTGTCATTTCTGATTAAGAATGGATCAGGAATTGTTTCGGTAGGCATGAAAGAGGAGGATCTTGAAAGACTTAAGCTTCCTCTGATGTCACCAGAGACAGAGAACGAAGATTCATCTGCCCCCACTTTCACAATCACTGTGGTATGTTTTAATTCCTAGATCTTAATAGATAACCCCCCTTCCATTTCACTCCTGTATATATAATCCTACTAAAGAAAAGTACTGTGTAATCCTATTAAGTCATAAAAATCTGTTAAACATGTTTGATTAATTATCATTTTTCCCCTGCTTTTCAGGATGCAAAATCTGGAACACGTACTGGAGTATCAGCATCAGACAGGGCTAAGACTGTTCTTGCTCTATCTTCTCCTGAGACCAAGCCTGAAGATTTTAGAAGGCCAGGCCATGTGTTTCCACTCAAGTATCGCAACGGTGGGGTTTTAAGAAGAGCTGGTCATACAGAGGCTTCTGTAGATTTGGTGATGTTGGCTGGATTGCCACCAGTTTCTGTTCTTTCAGCAATTATTGATCCAGAAGACGGCTCTATAGCCTCTTTGGCTGATATAAGAAAGATGGCAATGGAGCACAACATACCAATCGTATCAATAACTGATTTAATAAGGTAACACTGACGCATGCATATAATTATTTCTTGGTTAAAATTGGTTTTTGCTGGTGTCTCCGTGATATATTACTTGCTAGAATGATTTCGAATGCTCATGCTATTGTTCATGTGAATTTATTTTCTTCAGCTTGTTGATTCAGGATTTTTCTTTTCATGTTATTGTTCAATATATATCACTGATCTGTAGGTACCGGAGGAAGAGAGAATATCTAGTAGAGAGGAGTGCAATTTCTCGTCTACCTACTAAATGGGGTCTATTTGAAGCTTACTGCTACCGCTCGAAGCTAGAAGGTACAGAACACGTAGCTATAGTCAAGGTAATCATGTCCTTGGATTCTTTCCTCTGTTCGTTTCCAGAAGTTCAATTTCTTAGCTGCATCAGGTTCTAAACAAATTAACATGAACAGGGAAATATTGGAGATGGACAGGATGTTTTAGTAAGAGTTCATTCAGAATGTTTGACAGGGGATATATTTGGATCAGCTCGCTGTGACTGTGGCAATCAGCTGGATTTGGCAATGCAGTTAATCGAGCAAGCTGGTAGAGGGATCGTTGTTTATCTTCGAGGCCATGAAGGAAGAGGAATCGGCCTTGGTCACAAACTTCGAGCCTACAATTTGCAGGATCAAGGTCATGACACGGTCCAGGCTAACATCGAACTTGGACTAGCCGTTGATGCACGCGAGTATGGCATCGGCGCTCAGGTTAGTCGGAAAATGCTGTCAAAATCCCCCCCCCAAAAAAAAAAAAAACCGTAAACTCTCTCCAAATGAAAATCACAAGAACATTTAGAATCAGTTCTTTAAACTTTGATGCAGATTCTGAGAGACATAGGGGTCCGAACGATGCGCCTGATGACCAACAATCCCGCCAAGTTCACTGGTTTGAAGGGATATGGCTTGGCTGTTATCGGTAGGGTTCCTGTCTTCACACCCATTACAGATGAAAATAAGAGGTACTTGGAAACCAAGCGTACAAAGATGGGTCATGTTTATGGCTCTGATATACGAGGACCCTTAGCTGGATTCATCAACCCAACTGAAAGTAGCACAGGCTCACCGGAGGAAGAGTGAAAGATCGATCGGTGTGTATTTACGGAAGTGGCCTTCCTCATTCTGTATCATAGCGAGCTTTGATTTTCCTTCTCTCTCTCGTTGATTCTTGTCATTGCAACAAATTTTCTACTGTCTTTTATAGTGAAAGCATACACAGTTCATTGCAAAGAAAAGGGGTAAAACTAAAAGTATAAAAAACGCCCCTCTACTTTTTGGATTCTATCAATTACGTCCCTAGACTACTTTCTTAGATTTAAACTCCCCTTTCATTTTTAGACCCATCTTTAGAGGTGGTAATTGTAAGCCCGACCCGTCATCTACGTGCCAACCCGCCGCCAGCAAATATAGGATCACATCAGTGTTTCTACTTTCTACCGAAAATCGAAAAAGACTTGACTCAATAAAGATGAACTGTAATAATCTTTCTTAACAAATCATGCCATGATATCCGGAAATCATAAACATGGTATGGTATATCATCGTCAAATCATCAACCTCTCATGCTATTATTACTATCATGACAAAAATAGACTTACTTAAAATTTAATTTTGTTAGAACACACAATCATCTAAAATTATTTACTCGCTTGTATTATAAATTAGACATATTAATTAGCGGGTCTTCTCAAATAGACCCGCTGATTAATATGAATCGAAAAATATTTTTATAATCAAATATGTCTCCTTAGTATAAAGAAAAAATCACCTAAATTAAAATTTTTTTTATTAAAAAAACATTTATAAAATATTTTCACAATCAAATATGTTTTCTCTGAGTGAGTAAAAGAAAAAAAAATCACATAAATTAAATTTTTTTTTATTAAAAAGAATTTATTGATATCATTTTCATTTATTTTGATGGTTGTAATGGTTGTTAATGTTTATTATTATTTTTTTTTTATCCCAATTTGGTGGCCTTCTCTTTTGTTTAACAAAAAAAAAAAACTTTGAGTTCTAAAATTAAATTTTTTAAAATTAAAATGATCTATCGGAGAAATATAAGGGATAAAATAATTTTTTATATAAAATTGAAAGACGCCACCTGATTTATCACTTTTTCACTTTGATGTTCTATTTTTTATTTCAATCATTTAAAAAAAAAAAATGTAATCGGGTATTAATTTTAGCTCAATTGTATAAAAAGGTTTCAAGAATCAAATTAAAAACTAAGAAAAAAATTCACTGCTGCAATCTAGTGATTTGTAAGAGAGGAAATAATGATTTCAGCTAAAGACGGCACTACTCTGTTGCTTCGCCAGCCACAGGTCCTCTCTCTTATCTATCTCTATATATCTAACACCCGTATATTTTTAAACAAGAGTTATCAACCCTTTTATTTTCTGGGTTTTCTTTAGGGTTTCAAGTTGTTGATTTGGCGGCAATGACACCAGCTAAAGGTATGATTTTATCCCATTTCAGTATTCACACATAATTTTAGTATTACATTTTGAAGATTGTTTTTTTCTTTTTGTTTCATGTTTTGGTTTAATGACTTTGTACTATTGGTTTAATGACTTAAAGAGACAGAATAAAAGTGAACGATTAGAAGAAAACTTTAATGAATGAAAATGACATCAAGTTGTTTGATAGAATGACTGAAAAGTGAGCAATAAGTTGTTATAAAGAGGATCTGTTTTTGGGTTGTTAGTTGAAAATAAGCCTTGCTGATAGTGTTTTTTCAGTGGCGAGAGAAATCTAAGCTCGGGAATAAGTCTCTTGTGTTTTCAATGTGCATTTCTTATCTTGTACTGATGAAATTATTGAAAAAGAGCAAGGCTAGGGTTTTGATTAGTTTGTTTGTGTTGCTCATGATCGTTATTTTTCTTCACCATTTGTGTGCATGCTGCATGCGCAACAGACAGTTTGAAAAGAGGCTGACTCAGAGTCATAGGCCATGACGGTTGCGAGAGCAGTAAAGTCAGGTTCGACCTTCAAGAAGACGAAGAAGATAAGAACTAAAGTTACATTTCATTGACCTAGGACATTGAAGAAGGGGAGGAATCCTAAATATCCTCGCATTAGTGCTCCACCAAGGAACAAGCTTGATCATTATCAGATTTTAAAGTATCCCCTCACCACTGAGTCTGCAATGAAAAAGATTGAAGACAACAATACCCTGGTTTTCATGGTTGACTTACGTGCTGACAAGAAGAAAATCTAGGATGCTGTCAAGAATATGTATGACATTCAGTCTAAGAAAGTGAATACCCTGATCAGGTATGCTGTCAAGTCAGGTTCAATCTTTATTTCTCTTTTTAATGTTTTTGGTCTTGAGAAAATATGATGCTTTTCTTTTAGAAGTGGTTGATTGACTTTTTTGAATCACATGCAGATGGTGTTTGTCAATAATTGCTTAGATGTTTTTCTGAATTTCATTATGTTAATTATGAACAAGACCGTACCTGGAATTATTACCCCTACCAGCACATGCACAAAACCTTAGCTTCTACTGTTTTGTTGTCAAAACAAATTTCATCAATATATGATATTGTCTGATCGAACCACTTATAAAGATATTGATTATTACAATTCGATTTAGAAAATGTTGATAAGATGGCATTTTTTTTTGCATCTGTAATTCACAACACACTGGTACATCTCTATTAGATGTAGTTTGTTATACTTGGCAATTTGGTTGAATTATCATCTGCCATGGAAAAGGCAGGACTGTTATGCATGGCAGATCCATGAGACTTGTTGCTTGAAACTTTTTCTTGTTCATCTTCTTCCCTTTGGCAAATGTTTAGTCCCTTTTTCTGAGTTCAATGATTTTGCTGCAGGCCTGATGGTACCAAGAAGGCATATGTTAGGTTGACACCAGCATTGGATGTGGTGAACAAGATTGGAATCATTTAAGTGCTTGCTCTCTGCTTTTGAAGCTGGCCTTTGCTATTCCATTCCAGAGTAAGGCCGTTTTGTTGTGACATTAATGATAGAGATTTGCAAAATCAGTTTGGAGTTGTGAACTTGTGGAACTTCTGGTTATATTTTATCTCGTGTTTAACTGTAATTGAGATCTAGCAACCTTGTAGGCTTGAGGTTTCTATCCATTGAAGTCTGAACTATGCATTCAGATATTAGATCATTTCAATGTCTACATTATATAATTAAAACAGGGTAAGGAAGGATTTGGAAAAATAAAAAATGGGAAGACGGTAACATATCTTAGGTTGGCTCCAACACTGCTGATTTGCAGCTAACTTGGCTCCGTCAGAGATGGAACGTTGTTCTCTGTTTTGCTGCCCAGATTGCCCAGCGGACTCATCTCCATTCCATTACATATATCTTAGGAATTACTGATTTTCTTAGAATTCCATCAGCTTTCACCTGTTTAATCTAATTCCCCTAACATGAAAGGCACTCTAAAGTTGCTTTTGGTCTTTTGATTTTCATAAAATATTTATATAAAAATATTTTTTTGATTTATTTTTATATCTATGTATTTTTCAGAAAAATAAAGGTTAATGTAAAATATTTTATAGTTAACCTTCAAATTTAATTCTGAAAAATATTTTGAACTCATAAAATTTTATAAAAATATTTTATAAATAGTAATTTACTTATAATATAATCTAACCATATTAATCATCACCATCACCATATCTTTCACCTCCACCATCACTTTTTATACCATCTCCTCCTTCTCTACCACCATTATCACCATTTTAGCGTCTCCTCCCCCGCTATTATGACCACTTAGCTACTGCTGTCACCACCATTAGCATCATTGAAAAATATTTACGTGAAAATATTTTTTAAGTTAAATATTGAAAAATATTTTACATGTAAAATAAATATTCTTTTATCTATAAAATATTTCGCACTGAAATTTCTGCAATCAACACGACGAAGCAAGTCCACTGCCTATTTCTTAAGGTCCAGGTGCTAAATTCTGTAGGATCTGGGAGCGTAGGATTTGCTTCTCTTTCTTGGGAAAGTTCTTCCCTCTGTGGAATATCTAGCGGAGTGTGCGGAGGGCTCAAGTCCATGACACTGAGGTGAGGTTTAAGAGCAAGAAGTCAGAATCTAGCAGTAAATTTCTGCAAACAAAATTTGCAACATCTCAAGTTCCCTTCTTGCAACTGAAGATTTCCATCCCTAAAAACCTTTTAGCATGGATCAGCTTGATTTAATCCAATATTTGCAATCCAGGCAGCCTCGAGAATCTGCATCAGCAATTCAGAGAATGCCGAACAGCTACATTTGAAATTATATAGGTGATGATGATGTACCACAAAAATCCAAGTAGTTTAGGAGTAAGGTTTATATGTTGGATAATTGGTTAATTTTTTGGTTATAATAATTTGATGTATTCTTTGGTTTTTTTTTTAATTTACGTGGGGTGTCCGGGTTAGCTTGCGCGCACTTCGACTAATCTCTACGGGCTCTGAAGTTAACTACCAGGTAAGTCTCTAGTAGCCATCAATATTGGCAACTACATGGAAAGCAAACTTCTTGATTACAAGCTCTTATCACTAAGCCACTTACTAGATGGTTTAATTTAATGTATTCTTTCTAATTAAGGTGATTGATAACTTGTATATTTTGCTTAGCAGGTCAAGGTGACTGGCACTTCCAAAAGGTTTTTTTTTGTAGATTTGAGGATTATCAGATATTTAAGTGAATATTTTTTATATAGAGAAAATACAATGATATTTTAGAGAAATAGACTTTAAAAATATATATTTTAAAAATATTGAGAGTTAAGATATTGTAAACCTAGAGCTTGAAGGGTTTTTTGAGGTATTTATAATCAATGAATCTTTTTTTTTTATAGAGAGAAGGGAGTGGAGAGTCATTTTATCTCTGATATTTTAAGTTATATTCCACTCAAAATAAAATGTATTTGATCAACATAAAATATCAAAAGACCCACATAAAGGTTTTAAATATTATAGAAAGAGTTTTGATCTCAAGCAAGTTGTATGAACTCATTAGAGGTTAAAAATGGATCCAAATGCATTGCCTGAGGCCATGTTGTTAGGTTCAAGCAGCATCTCAACTTATTTGTTTAGGTCATAAAGGGTTTTGAGATTGTTAAATTTAAGTTCATTAATATCCCTCAAGTTTTTTGATTTTGATATGCCAAAAACTTATAAAAATACTTAGTTATCATGTCGAGTTCATCAAATTTTTTTTGTATGAGAAAAGAGGTGAAAACCTTAGATAATATACTAGAAAGCCCCAGGGAAATGCATAATGTTTGAAAAATAATTTCAAAGTATATAAAGGGTGTCCTGTGACCTGTAAATTCAATCTTAATATCAGAATGATTCTGCCAAATATAAATTTACAAGTGGTGTAGAATTCACATTTACGCTTCACGATAAATTGAGTCACCAGCCTTCTACTACAAGTCTACAACTCAAGGAAGAGGATGGAATTGTCAAGGACAGACTGTTGCCTCTTGCTGTCTGCTGAGCATCAAACTGCTAGTTGCCAGAATCTGGATCTGATTCTGCTAGTCCTGTATGTCTTGGGATGAAGTATTGAAAGAACCTATGGAAGCTTCAATTTTCTTCCTATGTGGTTGTTAATATAAAATTGTAAGGCTGTTTTGACCTGGACCTTAACTTACTCCTCAGAACTGATAATATCATTCTGCTGTGATCTTTGTTGGCATATTCGATCGTGTATCCTGAAACTGATTTATGGAAAGATTCTTTTAAATTTGCTCCCATCCAAAGCCACATCAAACAAAGATGAACCTCCACTCCTTGCTGATTCTTGGCTAATAACTTCATGGATGCTTCACACCTCCTTAATTTGCAGGCCAGAAAGATGATATGGGTTCGCGTAGAACACACAGAAACCCGTACAGTATTTTTCATTTGGACGGGAATTAATATATAGATCTATTGCACCTCATGGAATAGATCAATGGATTGTTTAATGTGCTGGAATATACCTGCAGAGAGTCAAGCAAGGACTGATCTATATTTCTGCCATAGGATACGCAAAAGTTGAACTAAACATTTCAATATGACTAGTATCTCGGTATTTGCTGGAAAATGTTCAAAAAAAAAGTATTTTCTGGAGATGTGCAACGTGATGGCAAAAAAATCATATACTTCACAGCAACACAAGGTCTTTTAACACTGTGCCAGAGTTCAAAATTTTGTTTAAGGTCATCCCTTACTAGCTACTGCCTCAGTTTCCACAACTACGTAATACAACAAGCTAGTGAAAGTAGCAACCGATCTTCCTACTTGATGCGAACCTCGTGATCACGTGGTCACGCAACCCACATGCAAAGACACCAATTCCCGGAAAGCCAAGTAAATCAGGTTTGATAGGAGTGTGACACAAAGATAACTTGTACCTAGGCACCAGCACTATTGAAAACGTAAACCCCCACCCAACGAATATTGATTCGCGAACAAGAAGTATAAGGATGACGCCACAAAGACAGTTGTTCTTCGATGAGTCGTTTTCAGTTCTTTAAAGAACCATGAAAGGGAGATTATCTCACCAACACACACACACAAAGTGCGGCAAACAAGAAGTTTTATTAATCTGAATTGTCTTACTTACATGTCTGGTTATGCCTTTATTTATACTGACTCTAGACCTAAATAAACCCTAATGGACCCCTTATGTGGACTTATAGGATGCCCACTTACAATTAAACCCAAATAATATAAATAAACCCTAAACTAGGAAGAAAATAACAATAAAATAAATAAATCCGAATTTAATATCCTAAATATGATAGGATCAGATTTGTAGCCCTTTAGAAGTCCTATATAAGCTAGGAGAATCAAATCTGAAGGTAGAATTAGTTCTGAAATCTTCTTTCCTTTTTGCAGCTAGGATGAATAAGGAATCCTTGTAAGAAAAGGATTCTGAAACATTTATGAATCCTTGCCATACTTGGAAACTATGTTGAAGCCCATTAAAGATCTTTGTAGAACTAGGAGATTCCCAAAATAAGCTGCCGCATCCTTTTAAGAAAAGAATTCTAGCCAAATAGGAAGTCCACAAGTCAAAAGGAAGTAAATAACAAAACCCGTACAGCCTCTGTTGACCCGTGTTTGGATGCCTTGCCGAACTCCGATTGACATGATATTTTAACCCAAGGTATGAAAACATGTCAGGAGCCTCTACGTACAATTTCAGCCCGATCCAATGGTAGGATTGAGAATTATGACTATTTCCGTAAAACTGGATAGTTGCGCATTTTACGTCAAAATCCGAATTTGACCTTACCTGGATCGTATCACTACTGTGTACTTTTCAGGTAGCAGCTTTTCTGTTTACAAATGTAGGCTTAGCAGAAATAGAACATCCTGAGCTAATTAATCTGCAGCTTACGAAGATTTCATTTCCCTTATCAGTGATATACTTCCAGTTATTATTAGGGCAGGAAGGAGCACCCAACACTTCATGGATAACAACTACTGTTCTGGACTTGTCCTAATTTGTCAATGTTGATGAAGACTGTGAAATCTGACTGTCCCTGTGATCAATACTCTGATCCGCCAAACACGACAGGATCAAAATCCTATGATGTTTTCTCATGCTAATGTATTCAGGGCATAGTAAAATGAAACTGTTTTGAAAACCTCTTCTATCAGGAAAATGTAATATTTCATGTACAGAAAGGAAAATAAGCCAAGCTAACTAGTTATATCATTCAAGCGCTGAAAACAAAACATCTCATTTACACCCTTAACCACTGAAATTTGATTTTACAAAAAAAAAAACAAAAAAAAGGAACCAGGTGCCGCATTCTCATTGAAATCTTTGCCGCTTCCTAGCTGGAATCTGATGCATGGCACCAGAACTTAACAAACATCCATTGCCTATACCTGAACCAGAAGCACAAGTAGCAAAATCTAACATGGATGCTGAGCACATTTGAGAAGATCCACGAGACAACCCAATATTTGACGGGGAAGGAAATGGATGCTGAGCAAGGCAGCTTGAATTTGCTGTGAGGTTTGGAGTTTCAAAACCCTTAAAAGAAACAGGAATCTTGAACTGCTGCAGCGGAGGCGGATTTCTCCACCGCGGAAGTGGACCTGCAAGAAGAAGTGTTTGAAGAAGAGGACCAGTATCCATCACAGCCTGCAACAGTTTTCCCCTCTGTGGTAAGACTTTTCCTTTGACAAAATTATCAATTACAATATCGGCCGGATCAATCTTGGCCATTGCTGAAGCCACTAAACCTGTTGGTATAGAGCCATCATATTCTTGAACCAAGGCCTTATTCACAAACCCCATGTGACTTGATTCTGCCATGTTAATGCTGGAGAAATCTGGTGAAGTAACTGCATCAATTAAGGACTCCACAGGGGAGGAGCCATGTGATTGATGATTATACGTATCAGATAGGCTGTTGGATTCAGTTATACTGGAATTTGCTTTAGCAGGAATCACAAGGGGGCTTTCCGGTTGTGCTTGAGGAAGAATGGGCAGTAATTCAGAAGTACTGAAAAGCATAAGTTTATTGAGCAGTTTTTGCAGTTGACCCTTGGCCTCGTCTCTTTCTTGGTAAGCAATCTTTAGGTGATTAATTAATTGCTTAACATCCTCCTTGTGCTTCCTCAGTCCTTCATTTGCTTCAACTTTCAGTGAATCTAATTCAATGGTGGTGTACACAAGCTTCTGCTTCAATTCATCAAAGCTCTGCAAAATCAATTCAAAACAAGTTAATTAGTTTTGTTATGAGCACAAGAATTCAATAAAATATGGCTTGGCAACTTCAAAATACAGATATGAGATATGGATAGAGTAATAATACAGACTTGATGTTTTCATAAGTAAAATCAACAGGGAAACGCGACAAAAATTGAAGCCTTGGTTTCGAAGAAACTCAGAAATCAACATCAATACCTTAGCTTCCAGGGGTACAGGACTCTACACCAAACAAGCTAATGCAAAAATCACAGAATCCTAGTAGGCAGAGACAGAAATTCCCAAGGAATCCAATTGATGAACAAGAATTTCCATGGTAAGAAAAACAGTATAATCTCAATCCGGGCCCATGCGGATCACAAGTCCTTCAAGTCAAATAGGGTGAATCTATTGAACTCGAAAAGGGAAAGAGAAAACCAATGAGAGAAAGAGTGCACCAAACAAACCTATCTTTTAAAAGATATTGGTCCCCGTAACTTGTGCCATGAAACATCTCAAGTTTACATCAATACAGACAAGTCTCGACTCTTAAGTTTCAACCCGAGGCAAGTCTTACAAGTCCAAATTCTTCACCGAGCAAACAAAAAGGAAGGGAAAAAAAATAGTGCAAAACGAGGACCCCTTTTTTTACGAAACCGAAAAACACTACAAGTATATCATGTAAGAATCGAAAGAAAGAAAATGCCATCAAATTAAGGATGCTCATTCAAGCCGATCACTACACTTTTGCAAGCAATAGTAAACAGTAAAAGCATACAAGACACAGAACAACTACCATGAAGGCTTTAAAACAGAAATAAATTAAAGCAACAAGGCGGGGTCATTAGAAAATTCATGGACTTCATCATAGGACCGGTAGTGAGGAGAGAAAGGAACTGAGGTTTAGACTTGAGACCTCATAAATAAAACACGTTGAACATCACACAATATATAACACACTGTACATAGTACACATAACAGAACACCAAAGGGCTTAAATGCCAGACCAAGCAAGACCCAGAAGAGGAAACAAAGAGCAGAAAGAACCCACCTCTCCAAAATCCCACATAGAACCCAACTCCTCCATTTTTACTTTCTCAAGTCTTGAGAGAAAAAAAGAAACCAGAAAAGAAAAGAAAAGAAAAGTCAAGGTACCTTGGGGGGGGGGGGGCTTCAACAGAAGTGATTAGTGACTCATTTATAGAACAAAGAGGTACACATAAAGACAAAACATGTGGATGGCTTTCTCGTAAAGTTCAAGAAAATCCAATCAACATCAAAGGAAAAAAAAAAAAAAAAAATTCAAATAATGACAAAGAAAAAACAAATCTTCCAATTACAGAAAACAGATTCCACTTTCAGTTTCTGCCCTCTATGTAATATTAAATTTGCTTTAAAACCCACCCACTCTTTCAGGGCCTCTGTCTCTTGCTTAAAATATTTAGGCTCTCCTTTTCTCTCCTCTATATATTTATATTCAATGAGTAAATCCAGTTACATTTTGTATTTTTAAAAGGTTGTTCTCCTAACATGTTCTTTTACACGGTTTTGCATGCAAGGGTTTTTCCTTACACACCCTTTCCTTTTTTTAAACCAAATTTCCCTCCACGGCTTCTTTGGTCAATGAATTATGGTTTCTCCATGTTTCATGATAGAAATAACCTCTCATCACCGTTCACCGTTGATTTACTTCTTACCTCCTTTCATGGCCTATCATCACGTTACTTCCTAAATATTATGATGGATGAATCCTGGTGTTCATGTGCAATTTTTTTAAACGTCAACATCAAGATTTGAAACCTTTACCCTTCGCATGCAGTCAGGAGGAGATGAGAAATTCTTGGATATATAGTCCATGAATCATGGTGGGAGGGCTAGCTTGATTTCTTTGCGTGTGTGTGTGTGTGTGTGTGTATAATTTTGCAAGCTTTTGTGAATATTATTCTAGAATCTCTATTAAATTCAGTAAAGTTTTAAATCAAACACCGACAATAATTAATTTTCAACGATTAGTAGGTGGTTGACTATATATATTAATTATGAATAATCAGATGAAAGAAGATGGGCATTTAGTTGAAATTGACCGATTTATACATGTTCGGACTTTTCAACATTTGCCTACATAAACTCTAGAAAAAACTTTTTACAAAAAACAATCGAGAAAATGTATATGATAAAATTTTCTTAGGTGAGAAACGGGTCTGGACTTCAACCTTATGAAAAGTGCCTATTGTTGTCCAAATGATCGAAGTTCTTATCTGGACAAGAAATGTTTATTTATTTTCGAGGGAATCTAAAGCAGAATGTCGAGCTAAATTAATTGGAGAGTCAGCAGCATAGTAAGGATGTATTGATTAATTTAATGAAATGTTTTACGAAGCTTAAAATAATGAGTACTTTCGGATTATTGTTTTTTTTTTTGCGAAGCATTTCTCATAGGGGCTGTCCTAGATTGGCTTGTGAACTGCCCGAGAAAACTGAAAGCAACCATATAATAGTTGACTTACGATCTATTCTGACACTATTCTAATTTGTAGCTTTCGACACCCTTAAGCTATATAAATTATCAGATATTCTTCGTGACCTCTACTTAGCCTGGGGCTACTGCCAAGATCTTTCAAGCGAAGGGTCAGCCATTGAGCTACTTGGATCTCTATGTAAATTGCTCCAACAAATACAACATCTACTTCTCAATCGAGTTCTTAAAGATAAATAATTCTTGATTGAGTCTCCAAAATTATTAATCCTTTATTAGTTGTTTTTTGCATTAATTAATAATTCTTAATTAATTTTTAAACTCGTCGAGAAAACATAACTACAGCCTCAAAGAAATTGTATTTAAATATTTAACATATCGCAAATATCATTATCAGTGTAGACAATACATGCATTAACAAAAAACTACAATTATAAAGAATGAAAGATTGACATGAACATGTGATCATTCATCACTCAAACATGACAAAAAGTAATTTTTCTAATATTCTGGATCTTGAGAGCATCATAAAAAACCTTCTCTTTTTAAGACTATGATGGGTTGAAAGCATTGAAGCTTAAATTTAAGTAATTTGATCACCTAGGAAAAAAGTCACTTAAAATATATAGTTGGAGACCCTTCAATATATAAATTAGTTTAGGTAGAAGATGTGAGTTTATGAGATTGTATGTGTGTGTGTTTAGTTGTAGAGGATATTCAAGAACTAGAAAGAGAAGAATAAAAATTTTTCTTATAAAAAATAAGATGACTTACCTTGGGGTTCAAGACTATTTATATAGTTTTAAACCCACATAAATATGTCCAATGCAATGATAAAATAATCAATATGTTTATCACTTATAGTTTTAGATTACCCATGGACAAAGACTTGGAATGGTAAGGGGCAATTATAAATTAAAGTTACTCTAGTTCTTAGTTTTATGGGATGTTTTGCTACTAATAACAATGATAAGACCCTAAGAGATATTTTGTTAAGGAGCATGTCCTCATTTAATGCATACATGTTTTGTCTTTGTGATTGGTGGCGATTAGATTAGGTTTGATTAAAGAATGATGCAACTGAATGTAATAGTTGGCTTCAAGTGTATTAGTCTCATTCAAGGTTCAATATTCATGAAATCTGAACAAGCACCCTGACTGAAGGTGTTGTTTTGTTGAGCCATGTAGACACCCTAGGTACAATTTGATGGAGGGTGCCTTTGACTTATTGAGTTGACGTAAATGAAAACAACAATCACAAATAAAAATTGAATTAATCGGTTTTATATTTTAATACTAAATATTTTTAAAAAAAAAAATTATGTCTTTTTTAAAGGTTTACAACTACTTGAATATACCAAAAACTGACTTTTACGAAGTAGAAAAATCAAAATCACAAGTAAAATAGGAAAAACAACATAAAACCTAAAATTAAGTTAAAAATTCAATAACTAAAAAAATAATAAAATTAACTAAAAATAATCTTTTATGTCTAATTTGAGGGTTTTTAGAACCTCAGTTAGTTATATCTAGCCAATCCGTCCATAAAACTTAGATTGTAAAATTATTTGATAAAATTTGAATCTCATCCAATAATTGAATTAAAAATTATGATTCTTTCTTATTAGGTTATTTATTTAGCATAAATAATTCACTTGTTGGACTTAATTCTGTCTATCCATAAATTTTTTATAAATTCTAATTATGATAAATCCACAATCGAACTATTTATAACTACTAAATTCAATAGAATAACCTATATTATAAGCCATAAAGGCTTCTAAGCATCTACATTGATATTTGTATTTTAGGAAAGCATTGAGCCGCATGAGTTTTGGGCACTCATATGTGTTTCATGGAGATCATGACTTGAGGTTAGTGTCTCCCTAATTTTGAGCATTGAAACGGGGGTCAATATCGCTTGTATGTTCAACATGTAAACATCATATTCATACCCCTTCAACCTAAATCGTTCGATTAACTATTAATGATGGCATATCTACAATAAATTATGTCATCATTCCTCAATCAAGCGCTTATGGGAGGAGGTAGCATGCTTGTAAGGTGCAGTGCAATGTTGGGCAATGATAATTATTGCATTATACAGTCCACCATTTATGAACATTAATTTAACTCAATTTTTTATACAAGTTCTTGGAGTTTCTCTGAGTATGAACAGACAAAGCTCCTTAGTATATTAATATCCCGTTTACGACAAAATTGCAGAAAGAAAAACAAAAGGTATCTTCTTAATTCAATGAATCTTACCGCGTATACTGGTGCTTGTGTATTTTTATTCTTTAATCGTTGCCTTTTCACTCGTTTGGATATATCTAACCATAAATTTTACTCTTTTTCGCTATTTAATTAACTGAGACATCGAAGAACTTGTTCTGTAAGTAATCGATAAACCCAGCCAATTATATGCCGCTCAAACACCCTTCCCATGTTCTTCACACCCCGAACTTTACATTCCTGCGTGAAGTTCTCCGAATCGTAAACAGTTTTAGTGTCTTCCATGGAAGAATACAGGATCACTCTCCATGCTGAGATCCTAAACTTTTAAACCTGAACTCCACGGTTTTCATTTATGCATTGGTGATGAAGTTGATCAGTGGTTAAAGATGTAGATTATAGTAACTGCTTAATTATGATTCTGATATTGGGGCTAGCTAGATGCATTAGCATGATTATTAAAAGATGATCTTCACCTCAATAAGTGGTGCTAGAAGTTAATTTCTCATGATTTTCTTTTTTAGTTTTGATGTGAATACTTTATTTTTAATTGCATGCAAAAAAAGAAGAAGAAAAAAGAGTGTCGGTGTGCATCGATTCTATCGTAAATCCCAAGGTAAAAGGTTTTCGTAAACTATTTATCTTAATATTACAAGGTAAATAGTTATTCTAAATTAACCAAGTTGTTTCGTTGATTTAGATGCTGTAGAAATTGGGTAAATTGATTTAGGTTAAAGAGAATAATATAAATTATATTTTGAAATTTTATTATTTTATTATTTAAGTTTTTAGGTTGAATTTGTTCTTTAATATGATATCAGAGTTTACATGACTAAGCGAACAAGAGTTCGAATCTTATCATTTTTATTTATTTGATAAAAATTAAGCATAAAATAATGTATATTTATACAAGTTTAAAGCTTAAAGGGTTTTTAGTTGAAAGAATATGTTAGAAAATAATATAAATCATATATTGAAACCTCACCTAATAATTAATGCTTTTGAGTTGAATTTGTTTTTTAACACATGTGATTTAATCTTTATTTAAAAAAAAACCTTTGAATTAAATTTTATTTTGATTAAAAAAATCAAAATTTTCATCAAGCTCACCAATACCGAACCTCAAATTATATATCTGTCAAAGCCTGTTTAGGAGTGTAATTGCGGTTGCTTTTTAGAGTGTTTTTCATACAGAAATACATCTAAATAATATATATATATATTATTTTATTTTATTATTTTGAAATTAGCATATCAAAACGATTTAAAATATATATATATATATAAAATTAAATATTTTAAAAACACGGATTTACCCACGTTTCCCACACGACCTCTAAATCAAATCTTATAACAATGCTTTTAAGAAGCTTCATGTAAAGTGAAGATTTTAGCCATGGATCCAATCTTATTATAATGATTTATTTCATTTTATTTTAAAGATGAAGGTATTTTCAGTAATAGAGGTAAACTTCTTGTTCGTTTTATAAATTATGCAGAGTGATTTAGGTTTTGTGTCATAAATATTCATAACAACATGGCTATCAACAAATTTCAATAATTATTACACCACAGGGTTTTGAAATTGGTAATTTCCTTATACTTTATGGATATTCTACGGATGCTAGCATTTTAGATTTATCCTGTGTCACATGTAACCTTTTTCCGACCGAACTCACAAGTGACAGCACTTTTAAGAGAATCTATCTTTTATTTCTATAATTATAATACCAAGAAGTCATAAAACCATTTAATTAAAAATCTTAATCATATTTAATTAGGCAACGTCTCTATCACAAAGTGGGGCCAATCAGAACTTGCTATAAGCCAATAAGATTATCGTCTAGTGCTCTCTGCACATGGAGGATTAGGTGCAAGCCATCTGGGGACCCCTTCATTTTAACACGTGTAGAGAATTGGAGACCCCTGAGTCACTCACGCTGCACGACACTTGGCGTGAAGGCCGTGCGGCGCGGGCACAAACCTATGAACCTAGCCAGTTGTAGGTTGCACGTGACCCAGGCGGCTCAGCAACAGACATGACGTGGTGACTGGAAGGGAAACTCGTTGGGTCGTTTGGTGGTGTGATAGTCTTTCGCAAACGGCGTTTGCCATGGCGGAGAACGGTGGGGGGTTTTGCCACTTTGCTAGCCAGCTAGGAAATGAACTTTGTCGGTGCTAGCTAATGGTTCGGTTAATTAATGTTCCTCGAAGAGCAACACACGATTTCTCGATGTTCAGTGAATAAAGCTTTTTCTACAGATATTTTGAGGGAAACAGCGTATGATAGATGATGTAGTGCCACTAAAAGAATTTGGTCATCTTCGTAAAGCCAAAAAAAGAAAGTATTGTTCTTAGCTGTGGTTGAAGGATATTTTTTAAAATATTTTTTTAATCTTTTATATTAATATATTAAAATTGTTGAAAAACACTAAAATATTATTATTATTTTTTAAATTATAAACATAAAAATTACACTACATCCAAACACAATAAAACATCCACCAAATTGGTTGGTTATATTTAAAAATAGGAAGATAGAAAAGGTTAAAAATAAAGAAATGACATTGAAACTTCAAACATATTGCCCTCGTAAGGTTGATTTTTGTGGAAAGAAACGAAGTAGTTTATCTAAGTCATGGGTTGAAGTCTCGTCATCATCGACTATTTCATAACATATTTTTACTTCATTAGTTTTGTTTATGAAAGCGTCTTAAATTTCAAGCTCGACATGTGTGCAATAGAGCTCTGGAATATGCAAGTGTAAAACACTTAGGGCATAGTTTTAAAACCTTGTCCAGTTCAACGAGTTAACCTGGGATCCGGTTGACTCGAGTCTGAAACTAAACTGAGTTGAAGAAAAAATAAAGAAACAAAAGACCCGGTGTGATCTGGTCAAAAACATGATTGGAACCTGTTAACTTTTGTTTTTTTATACTAAAACGACGTCGTTTTGATTTTTTAAAAAAATTGACCCGAGCAACCCGATGACCCGGTCAAAACCCGGGTCTTAGACCGAGCCACCCACCAGACCGAGTCTGAAAACTATTCTTAGGGCTGATTGAGATTGTAATAATGATAGTGGTTTAAAGTATTTTTTATTTAGAAATAAATTAAAATGAAATTTTTTTTATTTTAAAAAAATTATTTTTGATATTAGCATATTAAAATGATGTGGAATTTTTTTTATTTTAAACAAATAAAATTAAAATTTTTAAAAATATAATTTATATTATATTCTTAAACATTCCTGAAGTAAAACCTTTATATATATGTGTGATGAAAACATATATACACCCACTTCTATAAGTGAAAAAGACAAACAATCTATAAATTTATTGGATTTTTTTAAAATTTTGTGATTTCATTAATTTTGTGAATTTGAGTCGTTTTTATTTATTTAAAGTATTTCTAAATCTCAATTGGGGACGTGAAATATATTAAGTTCTGTTACTGTTCAAATGAGCTTCTAGCTAGCTTGCTGATACTTACGAGAGGTGACGTCTTAGGTTCGAATTACATCGCAAAATATTCACCATGTTCCATAATGCATTACCATGCTGGTAAAAAGGTAACAGCATAATGAGTTCCATGTCATGGGATTCTCCGAAGTGAATTTCAAACACCTAAAACCTAATAATGTTCGTAAAAAAGTTCTTACATTTTCAAACCGTTGTTGACCAAGCATGCATGCAAAAGAGGGGGTGCTTGCTTTGACCGAATAGCATTTAATTAAAGTATATTGTTCAATTCCCTGAGTTAGCTTTACGAGTGGAAGCTAGTTGAAGACTTTGAACTCAACGAACTGCACTTTCTTCTGATTGAGACCTGCTTAGATTGATGCTTTAATGGCGCAGGGGGTTAGGTGGGTGACGGCAAGAGACCAGTAACCATTGCTATTACAATGATAAGGAGAGTAATTAATATGCTGACCATCTTGTTTGAATAGGGCAGCTCCAGTCTGTTCCTCTCGAATCAGACTAGATTCTTTTACACGTCCTACACATTTCGTTTTCCGAATTCTTGTATAGCTCCATAATTGAAGGACTACCGAGCTCAATGTCCTGATGGCATGGTTTTTAGAATTAACCCAGTTGCCACTTCGGTTTAAGGTTTGGATTCGGGGTTTTAATTAGATTAATTTTAAAAAATTAAATAATATTGTTTAATAAAAAAATATTAACAAGTTGCAACCGGTTATTATTGGGTCACACCGGGTTTTTTTTTAATCTAGCCTGATTCTATCTCTAAATCAGCCGAGTTTCTGATTGACCGTGGATGTCAACCATGCCTGAAGGACAAAGTGCATGTTTAAAGGAGATTGGCTGTGGGGCGTTTTATGCACCTTCAAGATCAAAATCTGACATGTTCGATCTGTGGATATTGATTTCGGCCCATGGTGTCAGGACAAGTGAGAGGGAGGCTTTAGGGATTTAGGCTTGGGTTAAGGTCCGATCCCGTCTTTGATAGAGTGAGTCTACGGCACTCTTGCTGGTTCGAAGCTTCGAGCCCGGATGGGTTGGAATTTTCGTTCTACGTCTGGCCACTAGGCTACTAGATGTTGATGAGGAAGGGAGATTCCGAGTTGGATATTGTTTAACAGAAAGATTTAGGGCAGGAAAAAAAAAAATTTCATAGTTGATGTGCGTGGCTTGTTTTGGTAATATATGTGATTATTGACCCATAAGGCCCAAATAGAGTTTAAGCCCGACAGGCTGTGCTCGATCTTGGTTGTTTCTAACTCAAATTATGAGCTCAACCTACCCAGCCCAAGACTTGGCAGCCCAAATTAAAATCACCAGTTTCCTATATGTATAAGATCCTTAATTTATAACTTAGTTTTTTTTATGACATGAGTAGGAAATGAGCCAAAAACCTCACCTCTCTCATTTAAAAGATTGTTTATGTCCGTAGACTCACTCAATCTCCTTCCAGCATAACAAGTAGGCGGATTGAGAAATAAAGTATTTTCCGGGAAGCCCACATAGCCGTCCAGAGAATAACAAATGTAAGCAGATAAGATTAGAAAATAAGAGGTGGAGGAGGAGAGGGAGGTGGCAAACATTCTTTAGCACACCTGCCCTGACACCTCCATTCGAGGACAAGATGAAATCATGCTGAAACCAAGATTATTTTATGCATAGATTAATGACATGACGGCATTGGAAATAATTATCAAACATTTACGTACATGGTCGGTTCAATAATCATTTATGATTATGTATGTATTCATATGGGAATGCCAAGCCCATCATTGCCGTCTTACCTGCTTATTTTTCTATGAATTTTAACAGCTTATTTGACCTTATTCTTTTCTCCGATTTCTTAAAAAATCCAGTATAATTAAGGATAAGTTCATAGCAAACTGTTAAAATAAATGGATTATGGTGTAGGGCATGATTCCATGATGTATGAAAGGATCTGAACACCCTTACTAAGGGGTAAGAGGATAAGAATTGGAAAGCAAGAGGAGTTTATCTTATATATAGCAACGTTTTGAAAACACGATGCAAATCACATTCCCTATAAATTTAATTTTTTTATTAAAAATAAATGTTTTTGTATATTTTAAATCGTTTTAATGCGTTAATCTTAAAAATAATTTTTAAATAATAAAAAAAATTATTATTTTGATGCATTTCAACACGAAAAACACTTTGAAAAACAACTTCAACTACACTCTAGAACTTGTCACATTGTGGTTGCTGTTGTTTTTCAAATAACGTTTCGTGTCAAAATACATGCCAATGATTTTTTTTATTTTTTAAAAATTATTTTTAACATCAGCACATCAAAATGATTTGAAAACACTAAAAACATATTAATTTAAAGTTAATCAAAAATTTTCAAATTTTTTCAAAAACACTTTTAAAACGCAAAAACAAACAGATTCAGTTATATATTTTATTATTAAAATATACATTTATTATTTTATTAGTTTGTTTGGTAATGTGACAAGGTTTTTTTTTATCTCAATTATAATTTTAAAATTATTTTATTAATTAATATACATCGTATTTTTTCATGAGTTACATTAAAAACATTTACAATTTTGATTACAAAAAAGCTGCGACTTATAGCTTTTTTTTAAAGTATAACTTGAGAATTGAAAACAGGTATTCAGCTTGATTTGATCTTCTATTTCAAATACTATGAAACTAAGCATGAACCGCCAAGAGCAAGGACAACAATAAAATAAAAAATAAACTATATAAGGTGATTTGATAAAAACTTGAAATCAAGAAATTTATTTTTTTTCTAATCTTAGATGAGCTATGTTGTTGCTAATATAATAACCACTTGAAATTTATATAGTTTTTAAATTCAGAATCTGTAAAATTAATCAAGATACACACAAATTAATTTGGATACCCACATTAAAAAAAACAAAAACAATAACAAATTATATACTTTGTGAATTTGTGAGCAAGTCACGAATAAGCATTTTATCAAATTAAAAAGAAAAAAAAACAAGGGCTTATTTTTTATTTTTGCTTTTCAGAATTTGTTGACTTCTTGTTGATCTAGATGATTACAAATGCTCGTGATGATGAGTATATGTGAAACGGAGAGGATATATCATACCTGCAATTTTTTTTTAATTTTATTTCTTATTGTTACAACCTCAATAAAAAAAATTCATAGTGGAAAGTCATCATAAATAATTTAATGTCATCACAAGTTGAGGTTCTGAATTAATATTTATACAATGATTACATAATTAGTAGATCTGGTGATAGAATAACACTAAATTTATTTATTTTTTATTAATATGAGTGTTCAGACTAGTTTACTTATACCTCTACTAATTCCATAAGCCTTGAGCTTAACGACCATGTAAGTTTCTAGTGGTCCTGAGATTTATGAGATTCAAACTGGTAACTTAGAACTTGATCAATTAAGATATACCTCTCAAAATTATTAAATTCAATTTTTTATATCATGAATGGTTGGATGTGTTTTTTTAAATAACTAAAATATTATTAAAAATGCTTTTAAATTAATTATTCACTTCATTGGCAACAGCTCCACATATATCATCACTAAATATTTATGCCAAATCTAACTTTAATTACAATAATTAACTTTGATTAGAATTTAAAAATACAAAAAAATTCATTAGTAAATGAAAAGGTTTTCGAAAACATAGGAATGGTTGTTTTTTAAAAAACTTATTTGAAAATATATTATAATAATATATTTTTTTATTTTTTAAAGTTTTTTGTGATATCAAACATTAAAATAATTTTAAAATTTTAAAATTAATTTTTTTATATTTAAATTTTTATCAAACGCCCGTTTACAACGGAGTTCCAAACAGCTCCTGCTCACATCAGTACAACATAAACAAATCCAATGGTCGGTCATTCGACAATCATTGGGGGTCCCCCCACCAAACCAACTATTGGTCGATGCGAGAACTTCTCCACCGTCGAGTAGCCGGTCTTTGTCACATCAGCCATACACGTGGCAAAATAGCAACAAAATGGCGGCCCGCCTATCAGAAAAAGACAGGTGGCTTCCAGGAAGGACCTAGTTAAAAATATAGCTGGAATCGGATATAACCGGCTGTTCCGGTTCATGACCGTTCCATGAGACCCCCTATATATACCGTCACCGAGTGATCACCACTCATCAGCTTCAGAAACGTGAAAATTCAAGGCAGTTTGAAATCAGGCACAGAGCTTATTAAATTACTAAAATGGCAATCACTAGCATTGCATTCGGATCTCCAGCAGAGGCTGGCCAACCTGATGCACTCAAGGCAGCTCTAGCTGAGTTCATTTCTATGCTCATTTTTGTTTTTGCAGGGGAAGGCTCTGGCATGGCTTTCAGTAAGAATCTATTAATTCACCACTCTGTTTTTTTTTTTTTTTTTTTCCCTCAGTTCAATACCTGGTAAATAATCAAAATGATGAATGTTTTGCAGATAAGCTTACCGATAATGGCTCGTCAACCCCGGCCGGGCTAGTAGCTGCATCGTTGGCTCACGCCTTTGCCCTTTTTGTTGCGGTGTCGGTCGGTGCCAACATTTCTGGCGGGCATGTAAACCCTGCCGTTACATTCGGTGCCTTCATTGGTGGCCATATAACATTCATTAGAACTCTTCTGTACTGGATTGCCCAGTGCCTTGGATCTGTAGTTGCTTGCTTGCTTCTTAAGGTGGCAACTGGTGGACTGGTAAGAAATTTTTAATTGCCCCATCACCATTTTTATAATCTGTGCAATATGCATGTAACAACTGTGTATTTACTGAACCGTGTTGGTTTTTTTTTTTTTTTTTTTTGTGCGTGTGGTGTTATAGGAAACATCGGCCTTTGCTCTATCATCTGGAGTTGGTGTATGGAATGCAGTTGTTTTCGAGATTGTGATGACCTTTGGTTTGGTTTACACTGTGTATGCAACAGCTGTTGACCCAAAGAGGGGTGACATTGGGATAATTGCACCCATTGCTATTGGTTTCATTGTGGGTGCTAACATCTTAGCTGGTGGTGCTTTTGATGGCGCATCCATGAACCCGGCAGTCTCCTTCGGGCCAGCTGTTGTAAGTTGGACATGGGACAACCACTGGGTCTACTGGCTTGGTCCATTCGCTGGGTCTGCCATTGCTGCCATTGTCTACGAGGTCTTTTTCATTAACCCAAGCACACACGAACAGGTCCCCTCAGCAGATTTTTAAGAAGTTGAAAACTCCATACCTTGGATGAAACAAGGTTGAAGGTTTTTGAAGACACATCTGTGGTGGTGTTGTTGGCGTTGTTTTTACCTGGTTTCTGTTAATGCATGATTCCTGTAATCTTTGTCTGGTTTCTCTTCAATCATTTAAGAATTGCCCACTTGTGCCCACTGCACAAGGATTAGGCGAATGCTTCCACTTTGATTAAAAGGTTGCTCAGAAAATTGGTCCCAGGTTTTTGTCTTGTGGAGCTGAGTAGGTTAAAGAAGGTACAAGGATCTAAAGCACCACCTAAGATTCATATGCCCTAATCAAAGCCCCATTAGACAACAGTGAGTCAAGCATGTAGCTAAACAGGGAATTGAGATTTAATCATTTGGTGTATGAGAGTGACTCACTATTCACACGCGATTATGAGAATAGGAACCAACCTAATAACAGAACCCTCGGTCCTAATGTTAATAAATACTAAATAAATTGCTTATAGCTAGCTTTCTGTTTAGCTGCAAATCTAGGACGAGAAAACACTTGAGTTGAAACACATCTAAAAGGAAAGGCAGTTAAAGCCCCAGATATGGATTGGAATTATGTATGAACTTCAAGATTAATTAGCTGAAAATACAAATCTTAACATAACTGAAGACCATTAATGAAAGAACATCGGATGAGAGAGTAAATTAATCACAACTAGGAATTCAAATGAGTGGAAATTATCGACCTTAATATTTGTACGGATAGAAAGCCATGTTTGAAATGTTTGTGGACTGTGGTTTAGGAACATCAGTCTGTACTGGATTCCAAGGCATGCGCAAGGAGCTTTGATTCATGATCATATCTAAATAAGAGGCATTGATTTGCTAGGCAGAGTACATTGCACAAAAACATACATGCAAGATTCAAGATGGCATGCCATGATACAAATTAATGGACACCATATAGTAAAGGTCTGCATGTTTTAAATAATTACTTTTACATTATGTAGCACCTGTATGATTAAAGCAAAATTCATTTATTTATTAAGTTCAAATTCTTAGCAGGCATGAGAAAATAGAATTAGCTCACCTCGTAAATAAATGAAAGCCCTCTCATTTTCAATATACAGCAACTCCATGCATAATCAGAATTTCATGTCAAACTTTCATAACTGTGCACCAGCCTGGCAGACTAAAAAACATGGAGCTCCAGAAATCATATCTCTAACATTCAATAAAGGTAGCAAATGCATCGATCAGATTTGTCAGAAATTAAATACCAAACACAATTGATAACAACAAGAATGGTCACCAGGCGTCTCAATGAAAGAACTCTAGCATTCACTTCTTCTTCTTTGTCTCTTGATGCCTGCCCAATTTTGACCGTCGTTGCTTTAACAAATACCGGTAAAGATTTAACCAGAGGAAAGGATAGCAGAGAAGCACAACCTGACCAGGAAATTCAAAGATACAGAATTTGATGAGTATTTAAATAGACAACAGTTCAGTAGTTCTGCTCTTTATCTGAAAGCAAAGGAGAAACGCATCCTGGTGGTGTTTATGATGCATACACATACCACACATCAGGGTGACATATTGAATCTTAAAAAAATTTGCAAACTACAGAAGGCTTGGAATGCTTTCACAAGTGTTCCAGCAAAGAAAATTTCCAATAATTGAAACGTCATTACAATCAAGTTTTTAACTTCAAGCTGGGAAGATCTCATTATGATTTCATACATTCACAACCAGGCTGGAATGGTAGAATAGGCTTGTCAAGTGCATTAATGTTTGTCAGCGAGTGTGAAAAACCCAGATATGCCTTATCATACAGCATTTTCCAATAAAGACCCATCACACAAACCCATTCCACATTTCTGCCAATAATGTTTTGCCATGATGGTAAGACCACCATCTAAAAATGGTGATCCAGAAACGGCAAGAATTTGATTTTTTAAATGACCAGAAGAAAATGAAACAAGTAAAATCACCACACCCAATTGCAATCCTCAATACAATTTTCTCTTTAACTATGAAAATCCATACTTGATGCCAGTTAAATAAATTTCATTCCCTGATCAAAGTTTGACTAATTTCCATCTCTTGCTTCCTCTCAGGAAAAAAACCAAAAACTCTAGTTTGAGTGAATATAATGATAGTGCAACCTCACAAGAAGTCAGACATACCCTGAGAAAATTATAATAGCTGAAAGGAAAAGCAGCAAAGAAATCTGCATAGAGATTCTTCTTCTTTACAAATGGAAGAGCTTGGTACATGGTCCACACTGCATTATAGTGAATGATGAATGAAAATCTTACAAGATAAAAGGCTTCTAAAACAGCAGATGAAGTGGCAAGTAAATCATAAAAATAAAGACAAGTGAGAAATCATGCACTGACTTTCACCAGGAGCAAGTCCTATAGGATACAGCACAATGAACGCGGTATACCTAGCAAAAGCAGAAGTTATAAAATACATTTAACAATAATTCAGCTCCTACTGCACAAATTCTGACACTAAACACTGTGTTTGCACGCATAAGTTTCGATGTGTTTTTATTTGAGTGGATGGGCGAGAGAGATTGATGTTTCAGCAGGAAGTTTGTTTCTTTGAGCACAAGTGCGCGCGCATGATTCAATATGTAAGATTCTAATTTAAACTAAATAAAATAGAATGCCAACCTGAGGTATGTTATCCAAGACGGGCAACTTCCGATGCAGTTCAAAGCATAATGTGAGTACCTAATTACCTGTACCAAGATTATGAGCATATCATTTTTTGGTTTTCACCCAAAGCTATCTTTAGAGCAAAGAAAACAAGGAACAAATATGAGCAGAAGCATTGGATGCAACATACAATATGTTAAATAACCAATTCAACCTAAAAGCTTAAGTTGTTAGGTGAAATCCTAAGATATGATTTATATTATTCTCTAACACACTCCTTTAAATGAAAACCATTTGGACTTGAAACTTGCACAGGCTCACACCACCTTCTGCTTGATTTTTATCAAATAAATGGGGATAGTGAGATTTGAACTCGTGACCACTTGGTTATCAAGACTTTGATATCATGTCAAAGAATCAATTTAACCCAAAAGCTTAATCTATGAGGTAAGGTCCCAAGATATGATATATATTATTCTCTAATATAGTAAACACTAAATAGTCTGTTGGAACTCAGATAAAAAACAAAATATGCATGTTATATAGTATATAGATAGGGGGGTTAACACAACAATCCTCAAAAGGAATGACAAAGCACAAGAAAACAAGCAAGTAAAGCCGCAAATGGAGCTCCAGTTTTTCAGCACCATTACACAGACTAGACGACCTTTTTATGAAGAGGTTATGGAATCAGACATCAAGCATTGAAGAATATGACAAAGAAAATCATAAATATCAGACCCTAAATTTAGTGAAGTCTACTAACCTAGAATTGCAGGTTCCATACTAAAAATAACAATTCACCTTTAATGCTAATACAAATCAACAATACACCCATGGAAACTGAATGGTACCATAAACAAGTTGATCCTTAATAAACCCCCATTACTTGCATGCCTGCCAGCATGTATTCTAGCTTTAGGTTGCTGCTGTTCTAGTATCTGACATTTTCTTCTACTAAGGGGCAGTCAACAGCGTACTAAATATGTGTCCAACCAGAAAAGGGATCAGTGATCACGTGTATTTCATTTATCAGGCTCTTTTCTTTCCCTTTTGCCTTGCTTTCCTAGAACCATGAAAAGTCGACAGCTCAACCAAAAATGCAATTAGAAAAAATCACAAGGAAGCTCATTCAGTTTTCAAATGCAGAAATATATCAAAAGAGCCATGCAGTTGCCCACTTTCATGCATAAAAACCTTGCTATTTAAGTCACTGAAAAAAAAAATCATTGTTACAAGTGAAACTTCCTCGGCTGTATACAGATAAACCACAAAACACACAAATAAAATTTCTAAAATTCAAGATAATATGCCAGTAGTTAAACAACTGACCTCGGCCATACTCCAAGCAACAAAAGTTATAAAAACTGATGGTAATTCCTGGACCTGCAAAATTTACAGAATCATTTCATTAAAGCTAACCTGGAAAGCATATCATATAAACGCAAGTGGGAATTCATCAAGTCTCCATTTCATCACGCACGACATAGAGAATCAGTGGAGGTAAGAGACAACAGAATTGGAATTAATTTTGAAGTTTAGAAAAAAAGTAAAAGTGAATCAATTCAAAGAATCCTTTAATTCTTTTAGGTGCATGTATGTAAAGTATTAATGATGCGATTATCCTTAAGTGTCTAGAAATATCTATAGACTAGGATAAATATGTGTGTTAAGAGTGTTGTAATCCAAGTCCAAATTCACGGGACTTCCTATCTTAGAAGAGTACCATAAAATAAGTGAGATGTGTGTTCCACCATGCTTCCCTTCCCCCAATTTTTCTAACAAAAGTACACCATGATTATATTCATTTTTTTATCACTGAAATTTATCAATGGTGAACATATGATCGAGACAAAGGACTCAAATGGGTGTTTCTTTGCTTGCTTAAAGGAAACAAGAATCATAAAAAGGAAGAGATATAAACCTCAACGATTTGACGAACAATGACCAACACGAAATGGGTTCTTCCTCCCCACTGCATAAAAGGGAACAATACCCCACTTGGGACAACGCCTTACATTTCGAAAAGAGAAAGCAAGATTAGATTATTCCATGTAAACTGAGAAGGGACTAATAAAGCTTCATATATAAGTTACCTACCCAATGCTCCATGAATCACTTCCAAGAAAGAAACAGTTTGCAACAAACCTTCAAAAACAAATATTGAATAGAAAACACTTAAAATCAGAATTCAATTTTTAACAATAAAAGATTATATGCTCTAAGGTCCAATTAAAATGCCAAATAAGCTCCGGCAAGCCGGACATAGATGCGGTGGGTCACTTCAAATACGGATGTGTGATCAACCTATCTATAAATTCTTTTTTGCTAAGTAAAATGCTCGACAATAATAATGATGATGTTGATAATAAGACATTAAAAGATTAAAAAGAAAAGGCTGACAGATTAGGTCTCCAGCAGAAGCATAGGCTCCATTGAGTGAGTGAGTGGAAAAGAAGTTAATCAGAATTGCATAGAGAGAAACTGCCCTGCCATGGAAATTAACGATAGTGCTCCATTGTTAATTAGTTTAGAGATAGATAGAATATATAAAAGAGAAGGAGAGGAAGAAGAGGCAATCATTACCATCCAAAGGCCTGGAGGGAATTGTAAGCGAAGAGATAGAGCTTCGAAAATGCAGGCATTGTACGGCTGGAGTCTAGAGTGATGCGTGTGGTTGAGGAGGGTGAACAGTGGGTCTCTCACAACAAGAAAAATCTGCGCGCTATATTCAAGTCAACTCATATAGTTGCCATCTAATCGAAGACAAATCCACAAATTTACAATGGATTTGGCTGTCCATTTCCGCTCCAAGGCCCATACGTCTTATAGTGTATCCACTGGGGCTCGGGTTGCATCTACTTTCTTTTGTGTTTTTCCTCGAATTTCTTGATATTAATTTAGCAAGGGCACTTTTAACATCTCAAAAACCATAGTTGTAATGAGTGGGTCAATTTAGATTGATCTCTAATTTTTTTTCAAGAGAAGATCAAAATGGTGCTGCTTTTAACAAAAAAAAAAAAAAAAATTAACAAGTTTAAAGTCAAGTTTTGACCGAGTCATATCAGATTATTTCAACAAATTAATTCAGATTTTTAAATAAATTAATCAAGTTTTATTATTTTTTTTCAACTCGAACTAGTTCAGCCCTTAAATTTATTGAGTTTCAGGGATAAATCCATGTCTTACAACTGTAAATATGCATGTTTCTTATTATTACTTCTTACATATAAAACATAAATATTTTCAGGATTGTTATTTTCATAAATTACGTTGAACTAAAATTACTCAAATATGAAATATGCTTCTTTTTTTTATCTCGAGATTAGTTCCAATCATACAGAAAATCAGTTTCTTGCAATTTCTCAGCCTCACGGTCCATGCTTTAAACTATAGCACATCTCCAAGGTTAGAGGTTTATGTTTTGTGAGAGATTATTAGGTGATTTTTTTTTTATTATTAATATAGATATTCAAGCCAGTTTATATATACTTCAATTAATTCTATAGATTTTATAGTTAATGACTATATAAATTTTTAGTGGCCCTTAATTTTATGGAACTCGAACAGATAATTTTCAGGAAGCAAACTTAAAACCTAACTAGTTAAGTTATATCCTTTAAAATTGATTATTAAATGATTTCTTACTAGCATAAAAAGTGAGACTCATTTGTAATTATCATGGTGGGTTGTCATGAAGGGCGGAGCAAAGATTAAGAAACAAGAGGGACAAAGAAAACATTCCAGAAAATGTGAGGAAAACATCTAAAAGGAAGAGGATAAATTTGAAATGAATATTTTGAAGATTTAAGGGTAAATTACCCCTGGTCGTTTTGTAGGTGAAGAAGCATTAGATACTTGATAATTTCTCTATCTTTTGTATTTAATCACTAGGCAGTGATAGAGCTTCGAACATTTTGCATTTAGCAATGGAGGATTAGGCATCACTTATGGTTTCGTTCAATGGAGTCGGAATATTGGGCATTCAATTAATGTTTTCTTGGGTGATTGAATAGATGAACATACATTCTACATTTACTTACTCTATCTTTTGACAAGTCCCATTATGAAATGTGATTTTTTGAAAAAGAATTTTAAATTTTTTTTTATTTGTTTATCATTATTTGAAATCATTTATGAAGTTGAATTTTTTTTTAATTTCATTCTTCAGTTTTTTCATTTATCAAATTTGATCCCTATTTTTTTAATTACTATTTTTTTATTTAAAATAATTTATGAAATTATATATATTTTTTAATTTTATCCTATTTCAACTTTTTTATATGTTAATTTTAATCCTTATTTTTTTAATAATCTAGACAAAAGAAATTAAAAAATTAACAAGTTATTTTTTAGCTTATTTTTCATGAAATAGCCAAAAACTAAAAAGTATTTTTCAACTTATTTTTCATGACAATGTCAAACATCGAAAAATAATCATTTTTTTAGAGATATATTTTTTGAAAAAATAATTCTTTTCAAAAAATAAATGGAGCCTAAAAAATTTATAGCATTAGTTTCTGGCCCATTAACAAAAACAAACTAAAAGCTATATTAAAAATATTTTGCACACACACGCACAAAACACTATGAACCATGATAGTGTCTTAACTTTTTTTTTAGTTATGTTCATTTTCTTTTAAATTCACTCCCCAAGTTATGTTTTATGATTTCATCCCTGGACTATATGTTGTTTCTAATTTGAGCCTAAAATATTGGTTAAGTTGGCTCATTGTGGAGTGCTCGGGGTTATGATGTCATGCCTTAGCATTTTGTTAGTGCTTGATTTAGAAAAAAAAATATTTTTTTCATTACATGAAAATAAATTAGAGGTTGAGGGACTTGATTTGTTATTAGAAAAACTTTAAGGATGCAAGGACCAAATATAAAGGAGAGAAGAATTGATGCACAGGGGTTGAGGTGAGGAGGGAGAGAAAAAAATAAATATATAGATTATCGAGCCTGCACTTATGATATACATTGCCTTAAATAGAAACCCTTGTCATGAAGATTCAAATGACATTAAATAAGACTGTCATTAGAGCTTAGAAAAAGCCACATGCATCTCCTTAATGTCATGGGCTTCCTTGCATGCTGACATGTCACTTGCACATGTTAGGTAAATTTTTTAATTTAATCTCTAATTCTTTGATAACTTTTTAATTTACCCTATATATGACATTCTTTTTAGCTTGATCTTGGATTCTTTGATAACTCCTCAATTTAGCCCTAGATTCTTATGTCTAACTCTAATAAAAGGCCTATCAAAAAAAAAAAGAAGGGAAGAGAAATGAAAGAGATAGATGGTCCAGCTAGTTTAACTCATTGTGGTTCTGTTCAAGACATGGATTAAAAATTTGGCTTGTTAACTGGGGTCAATCTAGTACGGCATTGTCTTTTTATATCAATTTCTAAATTATTTTTTATTTATTTTATCCTTGCATGGTTTGTTATTTTGCATTTTAGCCTAATTGGGTTAGGTAGATGTTAAGAAAATAGCAACTTCAGAATTTTTTTTAGAGCCAGATCAGGTCTTGAACAAGAAGATAAAGTCACATGTTGACCTGTTAGGTTAAACAAGCCATGTTGAAACCCAAGCCATGCAAGGAACTACATCATAGAGCAAAGTCAAGTCAATGAGAAGCACAAGAACTATACTAGCAAGTTATTTTTTTTATTTCATTTTTAATATTTTTTCAAAAACTATTGGTATATAATTAAAAGAAAAAAAGAAAAAAAGATGCTAAACAGGCGCATGACACAATACGAGGTCGTATTTATTTATCTGCATCCATCTCCTAGCATTGCAGGTTAGTCTTTATTTATTGTTTACAATTCTTTTTAGTATTTATTAATGTATATAGATATCGATTAATTTTATTGAACATGACTGATCAAGTTTTAAACTCGCATTTCAGATCTTTCATTGCCTGAGAAAAAAAAATCAACAACACTCACATATTCTTTTGCGTTATATAGAATTGATTTATGACCCGAAGTGGAGTGCTACATCGCATGAAAGAATAAAAAAGCGCAGGATTCAGTGAGGAACAAGCTAGATGCCTTTTTATAGAAAGCAAATATTTAATTTTCTTATTGTTTTGTGCTCTCAGCCCCATACTTGTGACAATATCCTTCAAATTGAAAAGACATTAGCTGCAGGGAAATTCTATGTATAGTGGTAGCTAGTAACATATATAGCTAATGATGATGTTGGATGCAAGGGAGCCAAGGCACTGCCTCGTCTTCCACTGTATGCATGGGGCTGGGTCTGATATAGATCTTGGAAGAGCCATAAAGTGAAGGAAGAAAGCTTTAGGAGAAATACAGAGCAAGGACACAAGAGAATATATATCACGGTTGGTTGAACTAAGACAATCAATGGAAACAGTACTTGAAAAGTGCTCGTTGAGTTCAAATATTCGAAGAGAAGTGTGGCGAACCTGTTGTAGTTTGAACGAATGTGAAGATTTACTTTTCCAAGCAAACAGATCGAATAAGATGAATTGTACAACTGGTGGGAACAAAATGCAGGATTTTACTGTAGATAGTGGGGAAATGGTCTGGTACTGTAAATTGGACATTTAGCAACTTGTGGGGCATGGTGAGAATCTTTCGCAGCAACCCTTTCTTAATTTGTGGAAGAACCTTGGTATATATAACCTACCACACATATTAAAGTTTTGAAATTAATGAAGGATATGCTTGAATGGTTTAAGATTATCACTTATTTATTGAGATTAAGTGATAGAGAATAATATCAATTATATTATGAGATTTTATCCGAAAACTTAAGTTTTTAAGTCGTTATGATTTTTTGATATGGTATCAGAGTCTTGATAATCAAGTGGTCACGAGTTGAAATCTCAGTATTTCTGTTTATTTAATAAAAATCAAGCACAAGGTAATATAAATCTTGACAAGTTTCAAGCCCAAATTTTTTTTACATGAAAGAATATGTTAAAAAATAATATAAATCATATCATGAAACCTTATCTAATATTTTAAGTTATTGAATTGAGATGGTTATTTAATATTAAATATATAGTTGATACATGCTTAATTCCTCGTTGAAAATCTAGAAAGTTCATGATTCTAGCTTTCTTTTCACGTGACGATCGACATGGATCATCGGAAGGTCTTCTCTATGAGATTAAACTTACTAAATTGTGAGAAGTGCCAAAGGAATCATTACCGAAATACATGGAGGGAGAGGGCATAAACGTTTAAACTGTCATTTTTTTTTTTTTGCCCATTCTTGTTAGTTACTCTTCGACATTAGTGGCAAGCGGGGCCAGCTTAATGAAAGTTCGCAAGATTTAAGTGAAATGAAAGTGTCCATTCTTTTTTCTTTTCTTTTTGCCAGAAGACTTCAATATTGTACGAATTAAAGATATATATATATATATATATATAAATAGTTAAATACCACACTAATTAAACAGATATATAATGGATTTGAGAAGCGAAGCACTAAACTATTATATTATTTCGGGAAGACATGGATACAAGCATTTTATCAGGACCATTCTTTAGCAAAGCAGCTTTTTGGAGTTGGTGCTGAGCAGCCCACAAGCTCGCTCGATCGATCCTTGTAAACTATACAAATTGACCTGCCTAATTAATCCAACATCATCAATCCATCTACCTTTATTTCATCGATACTAGGCATAGCTAGGTGATGATAATGATGAATTTCATTTAAACTGTGCATTTGGGGCTACCTAAACCACAAAAGCCAGTCATGATTTCGTAACTCTATTCCAAGAGAGCTTGTGTAGATCATGGGGAACCTGATGTTTTTTTTTCTTTCCACACGAGTATTGATGGGGACAATTATTTCGTTTAAAATGTGCATAGAATAGATAAGAATATTGTTATGGATTTATTTATTTTTGTATTTTAAAAATATTTTTTATTAAAAAATTTTATTTTTTTTATGTTTCAGATATTTTGATGTATTAAGATCAAAAATAATTTTTAAAAAATAATATATATATATATATATTCATGTATTTATAAACAAAAAATATATTTTAAAAAACAACCATTATTACCTTCTCCAACACCTTTTGTCATAGTTTGGGATCTTGGGCGAAGAACTTTATGCATGTGGTTAGAAATCAGATCCAGAACTGAGCAAAATAATTGTACAGATCAAAAGGGTTAGGTGTTGAATGGTTAATTTCGTGTAATTTATATGAGAAGTGCTTAGATTTCCAATCGAATAGGATGCTAAAATGCTGATGGAACTAATTCATTTTCTATCAATTAAGTAGCAGAAACTTGAATTCGAAATTGATGCTTAAAGGTCTATTATACATTGCTGAACATAACAATCTCCTCATAGAAGATCTGCTAGTACGTAAGGTTATATCTTCCTATAGAAAAGTGAAAACACACAGAACACTGGTACAGGTGATGCTTAAGATGATGACACATAAAGCTTAGAGAAAACTCATGCTATACAGGGTTAGAGTTTCCTCGGAGAAATATCACATATATTAACAAATTTAAATAAAGAATTTCTGATTAGCCAGTCAAAATCGCTGTCCCATCGTCGTAAGGGAGAAATATCTTGCCATCTTCTTCACCGAAACTCCAAAGGGTGTCTAGGCAGTAGTCCCATGACGGCGAAGCCAACGAAGGACAAGAAAAATTGCAACCTTTTTCACTAAACCCATCACAAACTGGTTCAATAGTGTTTTCAATGTCTTTCCATATGTCATCCATCGAGTATCCCTTCTCACCTCCTTGCACGGCGCCCTCACCATTTTTTCCGGCTAAAGCAACTTGTTCGAGCCCTCCTGTGTCATAGAAACTTGTTTCTCCTGTTCGTGGAAGAGGTGATGAATTCACTGTAGTGGTATTGGATGAAGAGGAACAGTTTGAAGATGACAGTGAAGGGGACATGGCCCTTTTCCTCTCTTGAGCCTTCTTCCGCATATGAGTCCTCCAATAGTTCTTTATTTCATTATCAGTACGTCCAGGTAATTTGCGAGCAATTCTTGACCATCTGCACATGATAAATTTTTTACCACCAAATACTCAGTGAAGATCAACACAATCTGAGAAATTATGTGGGCAAAAGAGATGATGGTTAGGCTTTATACTAAAACAGGCATAGTGAATTGAAGGGAAGTTTGTAAATCAGATTTAGGAAAGTTCTCAGTAATATCTAAGAATCACCATGGAGGAAATAAACTGTAAATAAGTGGTTGGATTATGATTAAAGAGAGAAGAAAAAAGAAGCAAACTTCCGATCATATCTCAAACCTATTTCCCCATTTGGCGTGAAGTTCCAGCACAAGTCTTTCTTCCTGAGGTGTCATCTTCCCTCTTTTAAGACCGGGGTGGAGATAATTAACCCATCGCAACCTGCAACTTTTTCCTGTCCTGTTCAAACCTACAACAAAACTATGGTGTTAAAGGTAGTTCCTTTACAAAACCACCCATCGCCATATATTCATACCTATTACGTGTCTCCCGCCACCTTCAAACCTGATACTTTTGCTATAAAATCCCATCGTCGATCTCCAAATAAGTGCACAAAGTTGATCAGTAGTATGTCCTCCTTTTCTGTCCATGGACCCTTTCGGACCTCGTCTTGCATCATTTTCTTTGTCTCCCTTTTGCCTGCTTCTTCTCTCTGTCTAATCTCCAACGTCCTTCAGCTCACCTTCTTACTGGTACTTAATGGGGGGATCTAGTTGAGCACAGCTCATATTTATACAAGCAAGTTAGCCTTAGTGGGAGCCTGTGTGCAAGTTTTAGTTATTATGATAACCATCATTTTGCAATCTTCACCGTACATTTGGTATGCGCATGCTCATTTTCAGATATTCACCCAATGCATTTGATGTCAGCCACTATAGGCAATAACCAAAGTAGAGATTTTGATATGTTGACGTAACTTTGATAATCAGCTCCTGTTATAACATCGATCGCTATATTACAAACGTGTGCTTCTCCACTGAATTAAGCATTTGATAGAATTAATATAATGAGTAGTAATTAGTAGCTTTAATTTTCTTTTCTGACAGTTTGTTTGATGTCTGTAGCCAGACAGGTGCTTAAGCCAATCGGGACCATGCCAGACTTGTTCGTATATAATAAAAGCTGTGTTATGCTACAGTACTGCTATAAATTCCGAAGCATTAGCTATGGAGATATAATTAATCATGTTATAATTGCCATTATAAAAGTGAGGAAAGGGATAACAAGCTTTAAAGAGAACTCCACAGAAAGAGGACGACCTCAGGATTTATGATTGGATAAAAAGGAATAAGTTGGTGGAAGTCCCTTACATCTTCTTCTTCCTTTTGAGGAGGCGCGTGTCCCTTGACTTTAGCAAAGGCCACAGCTATGGAAGCTATATATGCTAAATAAAAGAAGAGGACAAACTTCGTAAAGCAGGGAATAGCAAGCACCTGTTCTGGAGTCCCGCGGGTGCCACCATTAAACGGAAGGAAATATTACATAGGAAATACATTTTTTATGTATTCCATAATACCAGTTTCCTAAATCCTAATAAAGAATTATGCTGCCACAAGCTGACACCCACAATTCCTTCGCCCTCCTTATATCAAGATTATCTTCATCTGTTTCTATTGTTTAATCGTCACTTCAAATATATTATTAATTAAGTAATACTTAAAAGGTGTAGGCGTGGGCAAGCACCGTGGCTTCCCCACGCCTTTCACTTATTAATATATTATTATGTTATAGTACTGTCTTTTCTTCTTCTTTTTCTTTTAATTTTTTTTTGTTTTTTTAATGAATTTTTTTTATTTGATTTAGTTTGATAATGTTAATTTTTTTTATTTAATTATTAAATTTTCATGATACGGATCCTGAGTTTGATGAGTTAACCTGATTTGACAAGTTAATCTGGATTTTTTTTTCTTTTTAATTAATTTTTTTCATTTAGTTTAGTTTGTTAATGTTAAATTTCTTTCTATTTAATTATCAGACTTTCATGACATGTATCCTGGGCTTGACGGGTTAACTTGGTTTGATGGGTTAACCCAGTTAATTCTGGGTAAATCCATCAATTTTTTTTTTCTATTTAGTTATCAAAATTTCATGACGCGAATCTCAGGTTTTACGGGTTAACCTGATTTGAAGGGTTAACCCAATTAATTCATATTTTTTTTTCTTTTTATTCATTAGTTTTTTTTTCTTCATATTGGTTTTTTTCCTTTATTTTTTTCTTTTTAATTAATATATTTAATTATTACACTTTTATGACACGACCTTATAGCCAGGCCCACATCCAATATTCTTGGGTCCGGTGTTGCAGTCAAGCTCACTTAAACTTGGGTCATGCAAGTTTAATGGTATTATTAATATTATAAATATTACTCTTAGGTCAGACGTTGCAGCCAAACCCAATACTCTTGGGTATAGCTTAAATCTTACTTTTTTTATATATTTTTTATGCAAAAAAAATGACCTGTGGCATCGCGCGGGTCATGTAATTAGTAAATATTCTAAAAGGCGTGAGAAAATTATTGTAGCTTTCTCACGCCTTTCACTTTCCCATCTTTAATATATTATATTATTATATTATAATTATAATTATAATTATATTATATTATATACTAAAAAATTAAATGAAATGCTAAATTTTTTTTTTTAATTTTTTTTGTTTGATCCCGGGTTTGATGGGTTAGCATGGTTTGACGAGTTAACCCCAATTTTTTTTCTTTTTAATTAATTTTTTTCATTTAGTTTAGTTTATTAATGTTAAATTTCTTTATATTTAATTATCAGACTTTCATAACACATATCTCAGACTTGACGGGTGAACCCAGTTAATTTTGGGTATACCCGTCAATTATTTTTTTCTATTTAGTTATCAAACTTTCATGACGTGAATCCTAGGTTTGACGGGTTAACCTGGTTTGAAGGGTTAACCCAGTTAATTCAGATTTTTTTCTTTTTCTTCATTAGTTTTTTTCTTCCTATTGGTTTTTTTTTTTTAATTAATCTATTTAATTATCACACTTTTATGACACGACCTTATAGCCAGACCTACATCTAATACTCTAGTATCCGGTGTTGCAACTAGGCTCACTTAAACTTAAATCATGTAAGTTTAATATTATTATTAATATTATAAATAGTATTATTGGGTCAAACGTTGCAGCTAGACCCAAGATTTTTTGGTATATCTTTGGAGAAAGAACTAACACTCTTAGATCTTAGCCTTTTTTGATATTTTTTATGCAAGAAACAAAAAATTAACCCATGCCGTATGCCTTTGTTTTTTTTTCTTTTTAAACCTTTTACTGTGAATAGCATAATGCAGTCTACAGTGAAAAAGCTTATGCTTTTAGTTTATTTATTTATTTTTTTCTATAGTTTCTTAATATTAAATTTTTTTTGTTTAATTATCAGGCTTTCATGACATGAATCCTAGGTTTGATTGTTTAACCCAGTTGCTTCAGATTTTTTTTTCTTTTTCTTCATTAGTTTTTTCCTTCTTGTAGGTATTTTTCTCTTTGCTTTTTCCTTTTTAATTAATCTTTTTTTTTAAATGTAGTTCATTAATATTAAATCTTTTTTCTATTTAGTTATCACACTTTCATGACACAAATCTCTGGTTTGGCAGGTTAACTTGATTTGGCGAGTTAACCCAATTGATTCAGATTTTTTTTCTTTTTTATCATTAGTTTTTTTTCTTTCTATTGGTTTTTTTTCTTTTTTCTTTTTCTAATTAATTTCTTTAATTATCATACTTTTATGACACTACCTTGCAGCCAGACCTACATCCAATGCTATTAGATCTGGTATTGCAACAAAATCCACTTAAACTTAGGTCATGCAAGTTTAATTAATATTATTATTAATATTATGAATATTACTCTTAAATCAGACGTTGCAGTCAAACCAAAGACTCTTGGGCATAGCTTTGCAGAAAGACCTAACACTTTTAAATCTTAATTTTTTTTGATATTTTTTATACAAAACAAATTGACTTACAGCATCGTGCTGGTTAGTGGTCGTTATACATACATGTTGCCGCTCGTCATTTGAACTATTTTTATTTTTATACAATGCAATAAGTGTTGTAAAGGAAGAGCAGAAAAAAAAGATCTAAAAAATATAGTATAAATCTACAAAATGAGAGTACGAGGCTATCAAATATATAGTATTATATTTTTCACAAACGAAAATATGTCTATTGGGTTTTTTTATTATTAACAAATTAGATGTGAATGTTTTATATCGAATTACAGGTGCATATATGCATGTATAGAACTGCAAAATAGCAGTATAGAACTATTTTTAACACATGAGAATTTATACGTAGCTACAATATATACATAGCTACTACATACTTTTTGTAGAATTAGTGTGAATATTTTATATTGATTTTTTTTTTTTACCATTCATTAACAACACAACACCATATTGTTAATGAATCATGTTCTTCAAAAACAAATCCTTGAATATGAGGGTTGCCTTCTCGTTCACCAGTTATATTTTCGTAATAATCCAAAGAATTATGTTGATCTAGAAGAAATTCCTTTTACAAACCACCAAGAAAACCTTTATTGGAAAACCACCATTCCCTCGTCTTTTTAGGTCCAGAACTATAATGTTATTCTAGTTGATTATACCTATAAAAATGTATTATGTTTAATGACTAAGAATATAAATTTCTTGTATATGAATTAAATTATTCAAATTAACAATGCCTTCTATTTTTTAGGTTCTCTCCAAGTACAAGCCCCTCAACCTTTCAAGAAAAGGAATTAATATGGTCTCCTTAATATGATCGCACATCTCTCTAATGATGGGATGCACAATGCCTTAGCAATGGGGATGGATACATCTCCCTATAGCACAAACACCTCAACCTTTCAGGAATAGGGTGGATTCATTCTTCTTAGTGCAATAGCACATTTACATTGAAAGATATGAACATCTCCTTGGTGTCACAACACAATTTATCTTGGAAGTGATTGACATAATCTTCCTAATGCGATTGCACAATTCTTCGAGGATGGGACATACCTTATCTTTAATGAAGAGGTTTTGTTCTCCTAGGAACAATAGTCATAAGCTCCTCCGTGAATTAAATTTGAAGCTTCTCGATGTTATACCTTCTCATAAACGACGCTACTGATGAGGCTTAGTTTTTCTCCATAAAAAATAACATATCTATTTTAGGTATTTCTTTTAAATTGTATATGATTGTTTTTTTTTAAACGATACTCATTTAATCATCAGAAAGATCCCAAATACATAAAAAGAAACCTTTTACAAGTGTCAAGTATGATCAACCACCTCACTAAGAATAAATTGTTCAAATTATCATAATCAAGAGATTAAGCAAATATACCTCATCAATAGGTGTATATGATTATTCAATTATGGTAAATATCACGTTCATTGATAAAATCCATATAACATGATTTTAATATTTTTATAACAAAAACTTCGCATCGGTCCATAAAAAAAAATAGTAAAAATGTGAATTAATTACATCCCTGACATTTCTTATCAGTTATCATATTTTCGCAATAGATATCTGAATGTTGTTATATCAGGCACGGTTATATTCGATTTGATACCTATTCTATTCTCTGTTCGAAGGTCAAATAAAATCACAAGAGCCTAGCTAAGGGAAAATTATTTTTAGGATATAAAACAAATTAAAACATGAAAATTTGATACCAGGATATGATACCAGCGTTCTTGAGACCATTGTCAAAAAAGAAAAAAGTTGAATTAAATTGAAATGATATTTTGTCTTAAATATGTGAGGCCAAAACTTGGATTATTTCTCATGTGTTTATATGTTCTTTCATTTTATCAGCCTCGAGACTGGAGTCCTTCTGCGTAGGACAGCCCAGATTAACAACATAAAACCCAGCAGGTCTAAATGGGCATTGACATTTGTCGTTGCTAAGAACATAACTAGATTAGCATTCTAGATTTTCTTCGACATCAACTAATTAAACTACTTGAACCAAACTCACAACTCTGCATCGATCGATTAATCACTGTAATTTAGAGGGTTGATTGATGCCTTAAAATCAAGATGATGGTTTTTTTTATTATTATTAACATGAGTGTCTGTTTAATCTTTCCGCCAATCAAATTGCAGGTCGGATTCGTTTAATTAAGCATTGAGGACTTGTTCTCTGGTCAACAGCTTAATCAATACATCGTTCTGGAACACCTTTCGTTTTCATTTGAGTAGACAACGAACAATTGATTTAGAGATGGGCGATGGAGATCCATTGGTCTGTCAACAATATTCCACCACTGACAATTTTTGGAGATGGTTAAGGAGCTAGGGTAGCATCTTGTAGCACTAGCCACAATGTGATAAGGGAGAAGATATCTAAAGTGGAAGATGGCATCAGTTGTCCATATTAATATATACCAACAACATTATATTAGTTTGTGGTTGTGATGTTAGCATTAAGTCCAACATGGTTCACAGATAACAAAACAAAGGAAAGAAACGCGAAGGTGGCTCCTTGCTTTATGGGTCCTCTGCTCTCAATGAGTAGTGGATCAATAAAGATAGAAATAGTAGCCAGGAAGACGAACCATTGTGACGTGGACACCACCATTCTGTGGTCACTCCACTTGAATCTATCTCCATTGCACCCTCTCTCTCTCTCTGTTTATGCGCATATCGCACGCATGGAAGCATACAATCCATACATATACAGCATATATTGCTAGGTTTCCTTTGTCCGACCCTGTGTGAATCCTGAAGGCAGCACATTAATTATTTTTAATTCGTATTGGGTTTGTTTCATGAGCATTTAGATCGATATTGCTGGTCTTTGCTTGATTTCTACATCTTTTTTCTCAACTTCATTTACTTGATTTTAATTTAAAATCGAGTCTAATTAAACATATGTTGAGATGTGGTGTGATTTTTTTATTCTTTTTTATAAGAGTTTCATGTTAAGTATATATATATAATTTTTTTGCAGAAAAAGAGTATTTATTGCAGAAAGATACTATACCAATACTATATTCGTTAAGACAAAGATATATAGAAACAATAGAAATTTATAGAGTGATGCGAGGATTCGGTGTAATTGAGATTTGAGCTTAAAAGTCTTTCAAGATTTATATTAATTTCAACTATAAGAAGATTTGTGTAAAATCATCACTGTCTTAAATAATAATTATTTTTTTATTTATTTACTGTGATACTGTGTATGAATTCCCTAATACACTCTAGCTAATGCAGTCTTGACATAGATGCTCCGCAGATTCATGCATGCGGAGGAAATGAGGATCTTTGTTCCATAAAGAAAAGCTCACAAAAGTGCAGCTCAAAAGGGATAGCGGCACGTGGCAACAGCTTGCATCACTGATGACATGATATCTAACGGCCCCTCCAATATACTAACCGGGATGATAATGTAGATTATATGACACGATAAGATGATATATTTTGTTAAATCTCCATTTCTCATAGACTAATTGGCAAGGATTAACACGGGGAAAGGACATGGGGACCTGTCTCTCCTTAAATAAAGTGAAGGGTCCCATCTGCTTCGGAAGTGAGAGATGGATTGATCATCCTTAATTGCTTTTATAGCTTAACTAGGTTGTGATTTCTAATTATAGAAAGGAAGCGTTCGTTCTTCGGTGATGGCTCTTCACGACAGCATATTAGCACCTCCCCAATCAAGGTGAAATATTATTTAAGTCATGGTTGCAGGCCAAGCTTTTCGGGGCCTTGTTCGAGAGGATAGAATCCAAAGCAGAAATCCCCTTCTCTTTTTCCTTAGATTTCCTGGCGTTTGGTGAAAAGCACGATTAGCCATAGCACTGTAGGGGCGTTTGACAATAGAAAAGAGGGATTGATCCATTGCTGGAGCACTGTTAATTTCCCAATTCAGAAATAGCTATAGTAGCTCTCTAGGAATGATGCTTCGTGCCTCTAGTTATCATCACCGTCTTTTCCTGATAAGGTGAGTGGCCTATATGCATGATTTCTCCACTCCCTCTACCTTAGAAAGTGGTCGTCGATCGATTGATTTGTCAGTTGTTTTCAATCTGAAATGAAATGCATACCATGCCTCTGAAAATTAGCTTCAACAGAGACATGTTGGATGCTCTACTTTGGTTTTGTTATGTACGATAAAGAGCCAAACAGTGAACCCCACCCACCAGAGTCTTTCAAGTGATCAGTCTTCCATGAACCATTAGGGTTCCCAGTTGTGTGGCTGAGGAATGCAACACGTCTAATCGCACAATACGAGCTGGGAGTTTTCAAGATAAGCCTTACATCAGCTTCTTCCAGGAGATGCTTCCACGTTCTGTGATTATGATATTGCTAGGCGAAATTGAAAATAGAAAAGGTTGAAGAAAAATTCGTGCATTGCATGGCAACTTGCAGGGAAAACTCTCTAAACATGCACTCTGGAGAAATCTCTCTGCACTGTTTTTGTTTCTTGGTGACGTGCGCACACTGCACGCAAGTTAACAACATACATGTATGTGAAGTCCAAATCATCACCGTCATCGTCATCAACTTCTCAACTTTTGTTTGATAAAATTGGCATTTTGTTTAGTGGATTTCCTGACAACTTGTTTATCCATGATGACATATTAAATATAATTTTAAGAAACCAATATAATTTTATATAATTATATTATCTTTACATAGTATAGTTATTTTTAATTTAAAAAATCAAAACTTGTTGCATTAATCTATTGCCAGGCACGAGTTATCATGCGGGATGTTTTCAATGAAAAAGTGGTGGAATGTAAGTGTTGCCATTGTTAGGGTGTTTGACATTGCGGTGAAAAAGTGTTTTTTAAAAAATTCAATTTTTTTTTTTTTACTTTAAGTTAATATATTTTTGATGTTTTCAAATCATTTTGATGTGCTGATCTTAAAAATAATTTTTTAAAAATAAAAAAATATTATTGACATGCTTTTCTAAGTGAAAAGCACTTTAAAAAGCAACAGCAACCACATTTCCAAACACGCGTATGAAAACGTGCTATCAACGTGGAATTCATTGTCTTTTAAAATTAAATTAAAAAGAGCTAAATGATATCCGGAAACAATGTCACGGTTCTTTTGCTTGTGCACCTGCAAAACTTAACACCGGCTTCAAAAGTCAATAAAGTTTTTTCATATGTTTTATTTGTTAATTTTAGATTAATTAAAGATAAATAAGTTTTTTTTCATATTAAATTAATAATAAAATAATTAAAATACTCTTGAAAGTAGAAAAAAAAACCTGAAATAGAGTACTTTTATATTTTCATAATATTTTTTATTATTATAATTTAAACTGAGAGGAAATATGATATTTGTCCAAATATAAAAAACATAATAAAAAATTAAAATGCAAAGTAAAACAATGAAAATATTCTTAAAATAAAAAATTTAAGCCTAAAATCAATAGATATTTTTGATTTTTGGTTCTTTTATTATTATAAAGTCAGCTTAGGGGAAATTATATATTTGGTTAAGAAACAAAACAAGGTGGGCATATGGGAGGTATTCATGCTATTTAGGCAGTGTGTGTGGCGTCTTCCAGCATAAAAAAAATACCCTCCACTATGTTTTTAAAAGCGTCACCATGTCTTCTTCTAATTAGTGTGGCTCGTGTCGTTGGTGGTGGTCTGATTTGGCACCGATAAGCTTTTTTTTCTTTCTTTCTTCTCTCTCCTCTCTACAAAAAATTAAAGCTTAGCCCTCTTGATTATTGGCATTTCAACTTCAATCCTTATTCTTTTAATTTTGTTTTTTTTGTAAAAGTTTTATTTGTTTTCAATTTCATCTTTAAATTCTAGCTTACCAAATATAATATTCTCCAATATGATTCTCATTATTTGAATTTTCTGATTTTTTTTGTCTTTTTATAAAAGTTTTAATGGTTTTCAATTTCATCCTTCAATTCAAATTAATGGTATTGTGTCTTCCAATTTGGTTCTCATTGTTTTGATTTCTAATTTCTTTCTTAGATCTTTTGTAAAAGCTATTATTCTTTTCAATTTCTCGCTTTAATTACAATATTGTTTTTATTTTTAATGTTAATTTTGATCCTATTCTTTTTAAATTTTTTTCTTTATATTATTAAATTGATTTATTTTTTCAATTTCATCCTTCAATATTTCATTGATTGAAAATTAGACTTCATGGTTTTTTTTATGTTGAAGGTTTCAGGTTTAATGACTCGGGTCACGAGTTTAAAAAATCTAACACAAGTTTTGTTTTTTTTTTTTTTTAAAAGGCTTAAAAAAAGCTTTAAAATTCTTTTTATTTTTTCTATCAAGTTATTCCAATCAAATGAACTAAGCCACAGGTTTAGTGAGATATATCTAATTGTCTCAGTTCTAATTAGCATGGTTAAAGTTTATCATGACTGATTTTTATGTTCTTTTTTACCCCATTTCAACACCTAAACATCATTTTTACACATAAAAAACAGTTCAACCCTAATTAGCAAGTACTAAGGCTAGTTTTGTACTAAAACCACTAAATAATGTGCAATAAATATATAGGAATATAGATATATTTAAATGTGTTATATATATATATATATATATATATATAGTGATCATGAAGAAAAGGAAAACATAAGAAGAAGAAAAAGAAAAAGAAAGACATAAAAACATATTTATAATGTGTTAAGAATATAAATATATTCTTTTGAGCCTTCAATTTTGACCAGTCAATGAACAAACAGTTTAAAAAAAAAAAAAAACCGGCCGAAGCCAAACTACATTTAGGCTCTTAAATAACTATATTTTTAATATAAAGTATAAACTAGAGATACATCTTAAACCCAACCCCGCCATTTATAAATTGGGTTGTCAGGAACAGAGGAGCCCGCCACGCAGTCTTGGATAGAAGGCGTTAGGTTCTAGATTATAGGTCAAGCTCAGCTTAGATCTACAGCAGGCCCATTCAAATATAAACGAGTAGCTTGAACTCACTCTCTCCGTCAAGTCTCAACAGAGCAACTGCAGAGGTGGTGTATTTTGTTTTTTAAAAATATATTTTATTTGAAAATATATTAAAATAAAATTTAAAATATTTTTATATTAATATGATTTCTTTCAAAACAAACACATTTTAAAAAAATATCCAAAATAGAAACTACTGCCCTCCCAAATTATCGCTAATCACATCAATAAAAACAAAAAAATAAGCAGAATTACTTTACGGAGCTCAATCTGGTGGTTGTTTCTGTAAACAAGGATTGAGCTGCACCGTAGAGGTTGCGTTAATGAGACAGTAATTAGCAGTTCTTGAGCTGTATTGCAAGAAAAGGTCTTAAAAGGGTTGGTTCAATCGTACCCTACTTGGAGACCAGCATACAGTGAGGGGGCAATCCCAGCCTGATCTCCCCATGAATTAAGAGAAATTCTTAAGGCATTTTGTGCTATATATATATATATGCCGATAATTGTTTTTGTTTAAAATTATGATAGTGGTTATAGTTTAAATTGTTTTTTTATTCATAAATATATTAAAATGAAGTTTTTTTATTTTAAAAAAATATATTTTTAACAATATAAAAACATAAAAAAAATTATAATTTAAAAAAAATTTGATTTTATCCGCCTCCCAAACAGTCGCTAATCATTTTGAAAATAATGTATCAAATCGATCTTACTGATGTATTATCAAACCAAGTTGTATGTTGTTTCTCTTATTTCCAAGTATTTTATGGGAAACACAAAATCAACAACTTCCCTCATCCCTATATATATATATATATATATATATATATATATATATATATATATAGAGAGAGAGAGAGAGAGAGAGAAGCATCTAGAATAAATTTTCATGAATTATTTTAAAGTTAAAGCAGAATTCTTACGAATGCGTGCAGTCGGTGGTGAGTAGTCAAAGCATGATTTGGATATAAAACAAGATGTTTTGCATTAGAGTCAATGTGAAAAGAGTTGCTTTGACTACCGACTCCACGATTTTGTTCAGACAAGTGATCAATACGCCCCCAGTACAGCTCTCATTTAATTTTCTCTCTCTTCTCTTCCTTCTTTCCACGTTCCACATTCTCACTACTTGCGCCTATAGCTAGGCCCAGCTGCTAATCTAATACAGGACAACGTGTTTAAATGTTAATTACATATTTTCCTCACGAAATTACCTTTATGGGCATCACGGGTAAACATATAAAAACGTGACTATAGTACAGCATCTAATACAGGACATACATTGAATGTTTTTTCCCCGACAATAATATGTATATTTAGATCAATTTATGTGTTAATTAAAAAATAAAAGGGCGTTCGGGTTGGGAGTGTGTTAATGGTTGTTTATCATACTATTTTTTACCTTAACAGGCCCTTTACTTTGGGTTAAAATCTTTCATTTGAAGGTGATAGTGCATAGAAGTTGAACATTCTTGGAATAGTACCTTCATTTCCTTCTTTTGACGATCAGCTCGATATTGTCACAAAAAGTTTTCTTCATAACTTCATTCTTTTCATTCCTGGAAATTGCTATTGTTGTTGATAGACTTAAATAATTGCATATTCTTCGTAATTATTTGAAAAAATATTTACTTAAGATTTTATTGAGTTTACATTGCATTTTTTATCTCATGTAAAATATGTCTTGAACAACCTTGCCAAGTAGACTTGTAATTTTTATTATTAAAGAAACACAAAAAATACAAAAATATGTTCTCCAAGGTCAAGAACAACTCCATAATTAGGTTAAAGCCCTTTTAATTAAGGCCGGCACAAAAGAACCCAAAATAAATGGGGACTACAATGGGAGTGTCATAATAATTTTTTTTAAAATATAGAACTAAAAAGTTTAGAATTATTAGAAAATTTATAAAAAATAAAAGAATTGGTGTATGATGCCCCTGTCGAATAAGAAAATAGAGAATCAATCCTTCCACGGGCAATAGTAGAAAATAAAAAAGAGAAAATAAGTTTATGAGTGTAGAAGAGAGATGTACACTCTTTAAATAAATAGAGAAAAAAAACCAATAAAATACTTGAAGAAATATATAAACTTCTTTATGAAGAAATTAATTATGTGATTTGTAATATACTAAGAAGGTCTTTGCTACCAAAGAGCATGGAAGGAAAAAGGAAAGTCCTCTCAACAAATATGCAAATAAAAAAAATGAAACAGAAGTAGTAGTTAAAATTATTATTCAAATTTTACTAATTTATTGGATTGTCCAAACTTTAGAAATGAAAGATCAAAGAAAAAACACGAGTGCGTTTTGTATTGTAGTAACTATTGTGGTTGTGGTTTGAAAAAAGTAGTTTCATAAAAAGTGTTTTTAGTTGTGGTTGGTCTGGAAAATAGGTGTTTGGTTAAAACTGTGGTTTAAATTGAAGTTGAAAAAAAAATTGTTTAACGTGTTTGGTTACGAATTGTGGTTCAATTTTATTTTATTGTATAATTACCTAAAAGGACTTAGGGACTGCATGCCCTGTTCATCCAATTCACCATCCTCTCTTCAAAACAGAAACAAAAACGCAAAATGTCGTGATTCGATTGGTCAATTCAGTTAATAAAGAAAGTGCCACCATCCAAGTCATTATTTCTAGTTATATCAGCACAATTCTTGAATTATGTAGGAGGGTTTTTTAATGCATGATGGCAGCTAGACAGAGTGGCAAAAAAAAAAGTAAAAAATTCATTGAAAAAGTATCCACGTATCACATACCCTTTTTGTTCTACTTATAACACTAACCAAGTGGATTTTTGTTGACTTTTCCTTTCTTCTAAAGTTCTTAATTCATAATATTAATGAAGTAACATTACAACCAATAAATTTTTGCAAATAGAACTAAACATATCAGAACAATAATTTATAATTGTGTCATTAAACTTGCAGCAATCCCATCACGTACATAATCCATTCGCGAAGGCCTTTAGTGTCCTTGGCTTTGTGAATGTGGAGCCACATCAGTTAGAAAATCATCGGGCACAAAATCAGGATGGCGATCGAACTCCATAAATGCCACATCTTGCATTGAAGTTCTTCTAATGTAATTATGAATTGCCATGGATGCGACAACAATTTGAAATTGTGCCTTGTAATTATAAGTTGGCATATTCTGTAGGATTCGCCATCTTTTTTTCCAAACTCCAAATGTTCGTTCTATCACACAACGTAATGAAGAGTGCATACGGTTGAAAATTTCTTCACGAGTTTGTGGATGTCCTCGCCTCCTAAATTCTTGCAAATGATATCTCTGACCTCTATATGGACCTAAAAATCCATATTCATTAGGATATCCCGAATCAACCAAGTAATATTTTCCTGGAAAAACATATAATTGATTTAAACTGAAAATTACAAAAATAAAATAAAAATAAATAACATTAATTATCATATATACACACCCACATACACATATTACTACCTTCCGGTGGCTTAGGAAATTTTATACGTGGATTGTTCATTGCCTCGAGAAAAATTCGTGTATCATGTGCACTTCCTTCCCAACCTGCCCAAACAAGTGTGAATTGCATGTCAAAGCTACATGCAGCCATAACATTCTGGGTCGGCACACCTTTTCGACCGATAAATGGGATTTACTTTTCAAAAGAAACACATGCACGAACATGTGTACCGTCAATAGCTCCAACACAATTCCAATATACGATAAACAAGCAAAATAACATCAATTTGAGCTAATGAAAAAATTAAATTTCATAAATTCATGAAATACGAATCACCATTAACAAATACGATTAACGAAATTACCTTGAAATGTGGCATATACCTCGGATTGTTCACAATTTCCCTCGGTGTGTTTACGAACCCAGGATCCGCGGGTTGAATTAAATCTGTAGCGAGCAAACAAACTGATCTAAGAACCTCATTAAAGTACCTACTAATTGTTTCTTCTGAATGCTGGAATCTTTCTTGAACTTCCCTGTTGGAAGCACCTAAAGCTATTGTATAAAGAAATATTCCAACTTTTTTAAAAACACACATTCTTCTAGATGCCTTTAACCCATATTGGTTTTCAAGTTTAACGCACAGACTTTGAAATGTTGTTGCATCCATCCTAAACATGTTTACACAACGCGTCCAATATCCATGTAATATTTCTATCAACCATTGCATTCCGGTGTTGTACGAATCCATACAAGGCTCCTTATATATATAAGTAGTATAATATGAAGATATGGCACCTGCCGTACATAAAATCAATTTCTCATCATTGAACTCCCTTTCCCAAAACAACTCACCTTTTTCATCTGAATCATCATTGTCGTTGTCGTCAGTATCAGAACTGTGATTACCACTGCAATCTTCATCGTTTACAGAAGAATTACTATAATTAACATAATCGGCAACGTTATTCAATACGTCATCATAATCTCCGTCAAAAAGTGATGAAAACCACTGCGGATCCATATCTATCATGCCATACAGATTTTTTTATGAATAATTGGAAATTGTATGACTTGTTACCCAAAAAAACAAATGGATAATGCATTCTTGCAAATAAGTGTTATTGTTCACTTTCTCCACGTTTAATGAAATTTTGCTCGGCTTGTAAAATTTATAAGGCTATATTTATTTGCAATTCAATCCTTTACCTCCTTTGAAAGTGAAATTGAATTTCTTTTTTCAAAATGACTATTATTTGTAATCAAAATTTATAATTCCACTTGCTATACACAACATAAAAAATAGAATTTCAACATATCAAAATTAGAATTCCAGAAACAATGAACAAATCACCGACAAATTGTTTTTCCTAGTAATCTCCTGTTATATGATATAAGATAGATTTTACAAATGAGAAATATTGCCCTGTGAGTTCATGATTGTTTTCATGAAGTTTGAATATTAGTGCCATGAAATAAATCTTGATGTAACCTAGTTTACTATTGGTGAATAATTATTTTTTCTAGCTATGCATTGACATCAATATAAGAGTACGATCATTTTCAAAGCAAAAACAAAATTAATCACGGTTTTGTTTACTTTAGCTGATGCCATAAAATATAAAAAAGGTATCAATTTTTCAAGTAATAATTTGGTGGTTGTATTTATTTTTGGCAGGTGAAACAAATACAAGACATGATGAGCTCTAGCAGCTGGTAAGCACTCAAAGACATATTACATGTTTTTTCAAGTCTCTTTACTCTCTTGAACCCACACATGCTACAACAGCTGCAATGGCTAAAGTTTTATGGTGGTTAGCCATCTGTTGCTAAAATAGACTTTCAAATTTACAGTTTCATTGAACAAGACAGTGATGACATTATGTAGAAGAATATACAATGACAGAGGTCTCTAACAAAGCTAACGATTTTCTACCCTTCACTATCCCAATGCATACCATAAACAAACATTTAAAAACCTAAGAAACTAAACTGACTTGTAATGCATGCCATAACATTAACCAATCAGTTGCAACCTAATGAATTAAATGGAACTTACCTATTATAGATGTATAAATAACAGCAATCAACAACACCAGCAATTAGAAACAACCACTCTTCTGCAGGTACTAACACATTCGGTTTCTACCCAAAGAAATTGACAGCATGCAAACCCATAACTTCTCATACTTACTAGTTTTTATATACAAATACATAGGAATGGAAGTAATATTTCAAAATCTGTTACCTAACTTTCAAAAGCTACCATTCAAAAGCAAGATACCAAACATTTAAATGTGGCATACACCAACTGAAAATTTCAAAATTAGTAACCTAGACCAACCATTCAAGATCAACTAACCAAACATTCAAAGTATAATACAAACAAGCAGTAGTCTCGGTTGCACAACTTATTATCACCAACCATTCAACTTCAAAGTAACCAAACTGCAAAGGAATACTTTAACAAGCTAAACATAACATTCAACGTTAAGCATTCACATATTTAAGGTACCATTAAAAGATAAGCATCCATATAATTAAGGTCTACATTTCAGAAATTAACATCCATGAAATTCCAACCCAACATCACTATTTAGTCATACATATAGAACAAAACATACATGGTAGTGGGTTCCAAAAACTTAGCTATGGAAATACACCAAAACATGGGAAACTCCTTCTAATTCCAACAACATTTACAGCACAGGAAGCCTGCAAAACCAGTGGGAAATATTTCAGACAACTAAATATGTTACTTGTCTACATAATTCAACATAAATACAAAGACATGAATAGGGTAAAAAGCTAAAAACTGACCTTGTCTATCTAAGTTTGTTTGTGTTGGTCAAGCATTATTTTTAGTCATGACATTTTACTATCAATACAACCCATTGCAGGCCACATCTCCCTCTTGCTCCTCGCACGGAAGAATTTAGTTGCAAAGGTATGCAGTGCACTACCAAAGGCAACTCCATCAATAGAGTGCAGTTCTTCCATTACTTCTTCAATGCTATAACATTTTTTATCTCTACAAGGAGCAGTGATCCCTCTAGGCATGGAGACAGTCTAAAAAATTTTATCCAAACATGCAACTAGTGCTGCTCCCATTCCAGTTTCCCTCTAGGCATGTAGTTTGATGTAGACTCTTTCTCTTTGAACTACTGGGGTTGCTGCTACTGTTTGTGACATTGTTTCCACCAACCATGTTGCTAACATCCCGACTGAAATCAGGGATTGCATCCTCTTCAGAGTCGTCACTTCCTTCTTCCATATTAGTATCCTTATTGGTTGTATTTCTCATTCCAACCGTCATATTATCTTCATCTGATAAAAGTCCTTGTGAGGGAGTCCAAACATATTCTCTCGTGGCCACTATGTTAGTAAACATGATATAGTACTTGGCACACAACGAGGGCTCTATGCCGACATGCCTAAACTTCTTTACTCCTCTCATTTCCTCTGCAATGACAGCTGGATGTAATTAGGAATGCTAATAGATGAATAAATAATACAACATGACAAAAAAATTATGATGCTATTGCAAATCAACAACTTAACCTGAATTTTTAATTGCCACCATTCATCAATTGCTGAGATGGTCCCAAGTTCAGAAGACCAACCAACACCAGTTTCAGTTATTAATTTTTTCCATACCCTCCAGTCCTTTTTAATCCCATCCCATTTGTTTCTAAGTTGAGATTTTGATAATGAAAGGCCTGTCTAATCTTTGAACGACTGTACGACAAATTTCCAGCCAGCTTTGTCAAAATATGTGTTTGGTCTCATGCCTCTCTCAATAGCTGTAATGCAAATGTCGCAAAACGTGTGCAACATTGCCTTGCTCTAAGAAGCTTTATCATGTGTGTCAGACCTATCCATTGTTTATGGTTGACAATGCAATGAAAAATTAAACAAACAATTAAATAATGAACAAGAGATTGAATACTGATAAGGCCATAATAAAATAGTAACATAACAGTAAATTACAAGTGCAGGAAAAGGTATACCAAAGAATAACAAAAGGTTGAATGTTGACAAGGAATGAAAACATAAATAAAGAAATTATCTGTAGCAGCTTGGTTGACAATGCAAAAAAGAATTCAAAGCACAATTCACTATAGCTGACAGCAGCTTTAATGGTGATAAGGGATGAAAAAAAGAAACTAAAGAACTAATTCAAAAAAAGATTGAATAATGTGAAGTGTGAACTAAAAAACTTGACATGAGAAAGAACATAAAAACCTACCCATGGTGGAATAAACCTATTATTGTTTTTCATCAATTAGCAGAGGATGTTTTAATTAGCAACTGAAATTATTTGTTTAATTTACTATTACTTAGAAATCAGCAACACACAATACCAGTTTAACATAGCAAGCAGGGGATGTTTTGTGTAATACAATTTTAACATAAAAAACAATACATACGCGCACGCGCATATATTGTTAATCACAGTGGCCGATGTGTGTCCCAACAATCTTCAGCTATAAAAAACAGCACTAATTCCCCAGTTCATTTCCTGCTGCCATGTTGATAATATCAGCTTTAACTTTCTTTCTTTTTATCCTTTTTATTTTACGAGCCAAAAGGCTGGGGTTACTCAGCTAATTTCTGTTTTCATTCAAATATGGGAAAAGTGAAAAATAAAAACTCTTTTATTTTGTTGATAAATGAAAACAGCTCTTTTGCCTAAATGAATGACAATTAGAATATGAAACAGCGAAGTTTGAAAGTTTCTGTCAAAAATAAACAACACATCTCTCCAGCATTGTACTATAACTCCATTTAAATCGTTCTAAATAAAAAATCAAAACATTGAAATCAAATTTTCTCAAATCACCAATAAATTAAAGAATGGTTACAAATTGAAAGAACAAAAAGAAATACAAGTGAATTAAGTCTGCCACGGTTGCGAAGCGCGTGAACAAAAGATCCACTCCAGTGTAAAATCAATAGAGAAAAGCAGAGAAGAACAAGACAAGAAGGTGCGTTATTTTGTAAATTACTATTGCACATCAGAAAACATGGAGGCAGAACAACATCTTCCTAGTAACTATTTTAGCAGTAATGGTTGACGAGAGTAAAATACAAGTGAATTAAAAAGGGCATAAACATGTCATTTTCATTGCAATGAACAAAAATAAAATTAAAATTGCTAAGGGGACCAGTGACACAGTACCTATTGGAAATTGCAGCTGAGGTGTTTGAATAAAGCACGATGTTGATATATGTGGTGGGGTTGTTGCTTGCAAGAACACAGGTTGCTCGTCGTCTTCTTTTTCTTTTAATAAGGAGAAATGAAGGAAAATTTAGCATATAAACAAACAAAAGGGGATAAAACCAATCTGTGCTAGAATAAACAAGAAGTAACTTAAAATTTCTATAAGAACAGACCAGTGAACTCACCCTTTGGAAATTTGAGCTCTGGTGCTTGAATCACGCTCGATCTATATACATGTTTCGGGGTTGTTGCAAGTTGTTCTTCATTTCCTTTTGTTAAAGAGAAATGAATGATAATTGAACGTGCAGATATAGAAGAAGCCATCAGTTAATGTTTTGGGTGCTCCAGCAGTAATGGTTACTGTGGAGTTGTTGTGTGCAATTAGGGCTGATATGAAGGGAAATCAATGCAAATGGAAGAACAAGAATGAGAAGAGAAATGAGAACCGAACGAGGAACAGTTGTGTGTTTTTGGTAATTCCCACATTATATATCTTTAGAAAGTTCAACCACAGGTTGAATCTTGAAAAAAAGTAGTATTTTACTGCTTTCAAAAAATTGTGGTCCTGCCGCATTTAAATGGTGGGACTCACATTTTTAATTTTCAAACAATCTGTAACCAAACGCCTAATTAGTGTGTTTTTAATGAAACACGAACTCTAACGTGTTGCCAAACAGATTCTAATTTCAAGTCAATGATAAGAGACAAAAGAAATTGAGTGGGATTTAAAACTAGAATCATCTCAAGAAACAAGGGACACAAAAACTAAATGGTTTTAAACAATGAGAAAAATTCAAATTTTAAAAATTCAAATCATCCTAAAAAACCTAATTGATATAAATATAAATCAAGACGTCTTTTCAGTTACCTATTAACTTTTAATTTGAAAAACAAATCAATTTTTCATGGATTGGAAAATAAGTGTTATATATTAAGTGGTTAGTTATTTTTGCGATCAAAACCGTATTGATTTTTTTTATTTTTGTTTTTGTTTAAAATTATTATTTTTTTATTTCTATATCATTTTGATATAATTATATCAAAAATTATTATTTTTATAAATTTTTTTAAAAAATACACCAGCTATTAAACTTCTACTCGCTGCCTAAAATTCACAAAAATTTATAAAGTCTAGGCTAAGAAATAGCATGTGAGCAGACTTCATGAATTCCAAGTCTACTGTCATATCATTTGGACGAAAATATAGTGCTTCTTATTCAAACCTATGTTCACTAAAAAGATTTTTTTATAAAAAAAAAAATATATATATATATTCATTGGTTCTCAAATAGGACAAATCATGACCGCTTAAATGAATACTAGGAGATCACAAGATGAACAAGCTATTCAAGGTAGCTACCTCCATAAAGAGGAGATCCTACGGGATCCATAACCGTCCAAGTGGTCCGATCAGTTCTGGTAGTTCCGATTTCACACACATTGTCCCATTTTCCATTCATGTCATCGGAGCCTCTGACGGATCGATTGTTAAGGTAGTCAGCATGATAAGTTCCACGTGGAGATGGGACCCATTTCATTCTCATAATATTTATGGATTTGCAGAAACCGTGATCATCGCTGTGATGTGTGGTCAATGTTAGGTGTGGACCGTAACCAAATAATAGAATAGGTGTGCATGGATTGTCAACTCAATCTCTATTTAAAATTGATTTCATTTTGGAAACTGGTCTGAAGCTGGTTGAGAAAGCTACTTTCCTAGTACACAGTGTCTTTCCCTGAGGTAATTCCCAAGTGTTGACCTTATTTACCTAATACCATCCTATCACACTCTTAAATTCAACTCCCAATGCAATTTGAAAAGGACCTTGGCACTTGGCACTGAAGTTTCGTGGTTATGAGAATTTTCTTGTTCACTTGATGATAGGTCTCAACTTATATTATTTTTTATATTAATTGAAGTTAAGTTTATTGGATGTATTAGATGCTGTTTATTTTTATATTTTAAAAAAATTTAAATTTTTATATTTTTTACTCTATTTTAAATTAATATTTTTTTATAATTTTTAAATCATTTTAGATAGTTGTATTAAAAGTAATTTTTTAAAAATAAAAAAATTTTATAATATATTTCCGAGCGAGAAACACATTCAAAATAACTACAACTATATTTTTATACACTCTCAAATCTAGTCTTATAACATTCTCAAACACCCTCAAATCTAAGTCATATATATTTCACTAGATTAGGAATTAATGGAAAAATCTAATAGATTTAAACGCAGGGGCTAACGATGCTCACATAACGAAGCATGGGAAATTTATCGACCGAATTAAATATTTTATAACCTTAATAAATGCAATGCTGGGTTTTTTCTTACCCCAGAAATTTGTGGTAAAAAACGCCTACAGTTACATTTACAGAAAGGGAAAAGGCAGAGTTACCATAGGAAGAGAACGACACCGTTTAAAACAGGAAGTAACTATATGCTAGGTCCCTACTAACATTCTATAGTTACTGACAGACTGCAGGTACTGAAATCCAAACGAGCCTCTTTTGTTGGGTAGCTGTTGTCTGCCGCATCCCCAATTTGAATGTCTCTTCCCCCTTTCACACTTGCATTATTTGCACAGCAATTTATACAAGCCTTCCCTCCGTCTCCCTCGCCCTCTTTCTCAATGCACCACCTGACTCTCCCATAAAAATTCCAAAACACCTAACATTCCTCCCCTTTCGCTTTCTCACCTGATCATCCAGGTAGTGAAATCGCTTCCCCCCGGCTAGCTTTGTTTCCTTATTGATCTCCCACCACTGACTCTTCGTTATTACCACTAACACTTTTCTCTCATCCGCATTGGATTTGTTGTTTGTTTTTTTGTTTAGATAGTGAAAGTAATGGCCGCTGTGAGTTCAAGAGGTGGAAGAAACTCTGAAGGAGTCCAGATTCCGAGGAACAGAGAAACCAGTCCTGAGAGATGCAGAGTAGCATGGAGCGAATCCAATAAGTTGTCCAGAAAAGTCCCTGTGGTTTACTATCTGTCCAGAAATGGTCAGCTTGAGCATCCCCATTTCATGGAGGTCCCTCTCTCTTCTAATGACGGCGGCCTCTACCTTAGAGGTAAAAAGAAACCGCTCAAATTTTCAAATTTGAAGAAAAAGCCTTTGTTAGTAGCGGTAGGAGTACTTCTTTCTGCTGCCTTCATTACCTTCTTGCATTAATTCTTCAAGTATATATTTATCAGATGTAATCAACCGGTTAGACCTCCTTCGAGGCAAAGGCATGGCTGGCCTCTACTCCTGGTCCTCTAAACGGTAAGTTGAAAAGGAGGCATTTATCCCTAACCGTCCGGTGTGATTTAATTGCTTTCCTTATATGCTCCAATCAGTCTCAAATCTTTTTTACTCCAGGAGCTACAAAAACGGCTTCGTTTGGCACGACTTAGCCGATACCGATTTCATTCACCCAGCTCACGGTCACGAGTACGTTCTCAAAGGATCAGAGCTTCTCGACCATTCTAACAAGCAGCTACTCCTCGAAACGAAACCTCAAGAAACTCTCCAATCATCATCCAACAGTCAAGACTCGGATTTTCCAGTTACCTCTAGGCGTAGGAACCAGTCCTGGGGCTCAATCGATCTTAACGAGTACAAAGTTTACAAGGCTGAGTCGCCCTCCGAGTCGAATCGGAAACTCGCTGCTGACGCGTCGACTCAGACTGATGATAGCAGGAGGAGGAGGAGGCAGGCCAAACCTGCAGTCGAAGGATTGCGGGAAGAGAAGAAAAATAGTCAGGAACTGGAGGTGAACGGAGAAGAGATTATTGAGATTTCACCCCCGCCGTCAGATTCCAGCCCAGAAACTTTGGAGTCTTTGATGAAGGCTGATGGACGGGTGATTTTGGGCGCTAACGGTGAAGGGAGTGGCTTGAATTTGAGTGAAACGGTGGGGAACTGTGGGAGGATGAAAGCGTCTACGGTTCTGATGCAGTTGATATCGTGCGGTTCGATCTCGTTCAGGGACTGTGGGGCTACGGCAGTGAAGGAGCAAGGTTTGTCGTTGATTACTGGACAATATAAGGGGAGATTGCCACGTGGAGGGAACCGCGAGGGAACACCGAGGGAAATTTCGAACAGGGTAAAACTGGAAGATAAGGAGTATTTTAGTGGGAGCTTGATCGAGACAAAGAAGGTGGAGGTGCACGCTTTGAATCTGAAGAGGTCCAATTCCTACAATGCCGATAGGTAACTTATTCTTACTAATTTCTACAAATCGATCCTCTAATTACATGCCTCGTGGCAGTTGGGAAATAAGAGTGCAGTGGGTGGTCCGTTTCAGAGATTTAGGGAATCTGACCTTATTTTTATGATGAGAGCATGGCATGAATTAGTGTCATGAATTTGGAGGTTCATTTGATTTTATCAGGAACATAAACATTTATATTTGTTGAGAAACTTCAATTTAATCCCTGATTAAAACAAAATATCTTATTAAATGGGTCTCAGGTGTTTCGAACATTTTACTAACTGTGTCTTTCTATCAATTTTTGCTACTATTTTACATCTAATATACCTTTCTTTGCACTATCATTGCTACGTAGTACTGTACTTGTATGGAGTAAAGGTTGATTTGAAGTTTCACTTGCAAAAGGGCTTCTGCATGTTTCAACTTTTTCAGGAGTATGTAAAAGTTTGGTTTCTTGCGTTGCCTCTCCCTCTCCCTCTCCCTCTCCCTCGCTCTCTACGGGGATTCTTTGTCAGGTCCCTGATTCTCTGTTAGCCTTTTGGATTGATTTGAATGCAAGATTCGTACGGGTTTTTGGTTTTTTTCTAAGGAGCCAGCTACCTTGGCCATCTAGTTTCACTTTCCTGCCCAGAATAGTGAACTGGAGTTGGTTTTATCAGTCACCATTCTTTCCGGTTAATTGATGGTTTTACAGGTGCTTACACCTCCCTAATTGATAGTGGTCCTCTAAAACTTTATCATCATCGTGTAGGGTTCTTGAATTTAATTCTTGCAGTAGAGAATTCAACTCAAGAAATCCAGGGGAAGCTGTTAACTGTACTAATCTGCAAGTACGTTCGCCCTGCACCTATGGGGACCAGTGTGATAAACTACTAATTCTCCAAGTCTCGAACTTTGAAATCTTCATGCTCATTTGAAGTGTCAGGACTACCGTATTCCATACAATAGGAGTTCACTCTTTTTTCAGCATTTTTTTTTTTCTTTTCCTTTTGTTTTTCTGTAAGGACTAATCTAATTGCTTAATGGGCTAATCTCAGGAGCTCGCAGCTGCACTTGGCGGAAAAGGAGATTGAGGGGGTGCGCACCAAATGCATACCAAGGAAGTCAAAAGCAATGGCAACCAGAAAAGAAAGCAACGTTAATGTTGTTGTTGATCACAATAATAATAATAATAATAACGGCAGTCAAGCAGGGAGCAGAAGACTCGAGGTCCAACAAGTCGAAGATGTGGCTCGATGATGAGATTGTGAAACCTGATGTTGTAGCACGTAGTTTTTTGTAAATTTATGGAACTGATAAGAGAAAACTAAGAACATAGGTAAAAGAAAACAAGGAAATTAATGGCGTTCAAGAAAGTGATGCATAGCTGCAACGGCACGGCGAGCACGCACATTGAGGGTAAAAGTAAGAGTTGGGACTTTGATGTGAGAGAGAGGGGGAGGAGTCCCTGTAAAAGTAAGCTAATTTCATGGAAGTTCGTGTATTAATATTTCATCTGAGTTTAGAGCTGCGAGCTGGAGAATAGGGTCAATATTCCGTACATAGGTATTTGTGGAAGTTGAATACATAATCTTTTTATTTAGCCCGTACTAAATTAAAGATTGTACTCGTGATTTTTTACTTTGAAACACGGGACACAAAATCTTGTCCTAGGTGTTATCGTTAACCATGGCTTGATCTTGATTGTTTCTGAAAGCACTTGCGTGAGCTAGCGAGCAATCTTGTTTTTTCAATGCTGCCTTTTAGCAAGTGGAGTGTAGCTTGTCCTCATGTCATGGAGTCTCCACTGCATCAGATTTGCAAAATCATATGGCCCATTGATAGAAAGTTGTGTTGAAGTCACCGTGGGACTGTTAGCAACAGGACACCATGAGTCTTCATCTTTATACCATGTTGTAGATATATTGTTTTTCAAAATGTTTAAAAATATCCGAAAAAATATAAAAAAATCAATTATTTTAACAAACATTATCACGTTGCCAAACAGGTTATAAGAGGCGATGCATCACTCACCGTGCTGGTGTATTTTTCTTTGAACTAGGGTACAAGACCCTTGTAATTGAATCCAGCTTCTCAGCAAATTACATGATGTGTTCTTGAAAGGCATGCTCACTGCTGGGTACTTCTTCTCTTCCTTCAACTGTTCTGTTGTTTGCCCGTGCATGAACTCGAAGAATACTCTGGAGATGGAAAAACCCAGTACTGCAATTAATGCTTGTTGCACAATTCTAGGTGCTTCAATGGTAACGACACGTTATGAAACATGAAGAAAATGGTAAGAAAACATTCTTTGCCAATACAAAATCTTGCAGAATTGATCTGCGAATAAGAAAAGCACTGGTGGTGGGCATGTTGCCATGGTTGTACGCTACACGAATCTATCCTACCTATACATTTGCACTGATGCAAAATATTTGATTCTGTGAAAATGGGAAACTTTTGGGAAAGAGAATTATTGAATGGAAACATTGAAATATCATCAACTCCCTGCCTACCACAAGAAGAAGTGACTGGCTCTCATAGAACTACAATAATTAAACAATCATTATGATCACCATGGCTAATCAACGCTCTTACTGGTCTAACTCTCTTCCGTTCAGACTGCGAACTGCCAATCTGTTCCTCTATCATACTGTCAGTTGTCCAGCAGCACATCTTTGATTAACCTGTATCAAAAGCCATGGCGTAGATACTGCACAGAACCATCTTCTGTAGAAAGAACTTGCCTGGAACCTCGGGACATTAGAGTCTGTCATCGAGGGAGAACACAAATGTTTCGGACCATTTTTGCTATATATATTCCAGGACCAAAGAATCAACCATGACAGGATTCGGTACAAGCCCCCCAGGACCACTCAGGACCCATTTTATTTTGGGTGGAGTGCTGGAAGAACCCCAGCATTGACGTTTCATCCTTCTTGCAAGAAACTAGTTCCTTCTGAAAACCAGAGATCCTTGAAGGCTGCAAATGATGTGTGAACAACCATTACTTACTTATATCATGAGTTGAGGTTCTAGATAATAAGCTATGCTTGTCTACACAAAATGGATGGCTGATTCCAATGTCTTGAGCATGATACGATGGCTGTCAGCAGTAAGTTTATTATCCTCAGGACCAGGATTGTGCTAGACAAGCACAACGTGAAAATCTCTTAAAGAATCTCCAACTATCAGTGAGGCAACCAATTTAATACCACCTGCAAAATTAGTCATTCTTACTCACAATAAAATGGTCTCCTGCTTTTACTGCTTCCAAAGTAGCTGTATGCTCTTTCCCTTCTGTAACTGTAAGTCTGTAAGGTAGTTCTCAACAGATTTTATAAGGGAACAGAACAGTTTTCCAGTTTCTGGCTTAATGTAGCGCTGCACAACGAAATAGCATCTTCATGATTGTAACATCCACATGCAACTCGGGTGAAGAACTTCCAGATGCAAAACTCTATCCATTGAAGAATTCACCGGTACACAGGATCTTAGCTAACAAAACTGGCGTATTCAGACAACGTTCAATCTTTAGATGAGAGTGGTGTAATAATAAGACTGAGAAGAACAAATTGAGTCATGGAGCAAAGCAAATACGGGCTCTTGAAAATTATTGAACACCTCGGTTGATATTCTTACTACATGCATCTATAATCAATAATAAGGTCTAGAGGCGAAGGACGAGCAATCAAATAAACCAAGATGAGAGATTTAGGAAAACTGGGAATGTAGAGAGAAGAAATCACTCTGTTGTATTCAACATCATACCCGTTGTTGTTGCATCGTGAATCAGCTTCTTACTCAGTATTAATTCAAATAACAAAATTAAAAAGCTTGCAATATGGGAACTCATAGAAGCGGTGAGAATTAACTGCTCATCATCATAATAATTTGATATTCATCTTGCCAAAAAGCATACAGGCAATTTCAGGAACTTCTTCCAAGTTTCTTGCAATACTCATTTTTAACTTTATTGAGAAGACATTGAAGTTATTCTGTAGCTTGATTACTACAAAACATCAACAAAGTTTCTTGGTTCAAAAGTTTAAACCAAGAAAGTAAAGTGAAAAAATATATAACTATTTAATTATTATGCAACCCTTTAAGTCAGTGTAATACCATTTCGATAACCTATTATTTGACTTTTTATTTTTTATTTTATTGTTAATTGAATGTTTGCTTGTACTATTTTATTACGTATATTACAATACAAAGTCATTTTTATTATGTTTCGGACAATAGTTTTAGAGCCAATTTAGCTTAGCGTTTGCAATAGCATTTTTATTTAGCTGTGATTTCATCTCGTTTGGTTACAAAATATAACATAATTTTCATGCATGGGGCCCACCATTAAATACATTCAAAACTTATTTTTGCATAAGCTATTGCTACATACCTTTTGCAATGCTACGTTTCTAATATGTTGACTTGAGGGGAGAAGGAGAAGAGCAAATACAAAGCACAGGAAAGAGCAGCTCCCTTAGCTCAGCATTGGCCTTCGTCGTTGCCATTGCCAGCCACTCCCCTTCTCGTTCCTCTTCCCTTTCCCCTTCATCTTCTGCATTCTCTACTATTCAAAGAAGAAGAACAGAAATAGAGCACAACATAACACAGTGGAGAGCAGCTCCCTCACCTCACAATCGACCTCCGTTGTTCTCACCGCCAGCCACTGCTCTTCCTCTTTCCCTTCCTATTCCCCTTCCCCTTCTCCTTCTGCTTTGTCTTATGCATTCTCCACTTTTCACATTGCATGTGAACAGTGGAAAGTGACTAGTCTCCGGCGTTTTCATCGTCCCTCAATCCATCACCATCGCTCTGCTCTTCCTCTTCCCCTTCTCCTTCTCCTTCGTCTTCTGCATTCTCCATTATTCACGTTGCATGTAACAATGGAGGGTGATTGGTCTCCGGTGTTTTCATCGTTCCTCAATCCATCATCATCGCGCTACTCTTCCCCTCCCCCTTCTTCTTCTCCTTCTCCTTCGTTTGGGTTGCTCTTCATTGTTCATGGACGGACCGAGTCCGGCCCAAACCTAAATGTCCAATGTCTAAGTCCAACCCAGTAAAATAAAAAAAATTTCAAAAATTGTGTTTTATTTGAAAAACTAGTGTTTAATATTATTCAATGACACTACATAATTATATTAGAAGGAGATCGCATGATGACATAGCATTTACAGAATTTGATCGCAATCCCAATTTTGTTCTTGATGATATTTTACCTGATGTGATGATATTTTACCTAATGTTGTTGCACACTCGGGAAGCCATGAAAACTGTAGTCTTTATCGAATGAATTTCGTACATAGAGGAATTACAAATAGTTTAATAACAAAAAAATTATGCAAAGTATTGTTTATTTCAAGATGTAATAGCAGTAGTTAAATGTATAATATTTCAATTAAAAACCATCAATATTAATATATGTTTTTTTTAATTATTTTATAACCTCAATTTGAAAAGTATTCTTAACTAAATACATTAAACTACTTTTTATTCAACCTCAATTTTTAACTACAGTTTTAACCAAACATATATTTTTCCAAACCAACCTCAACTAAACATACTTTTTATAAAATAATTTTTTCAAACCAAAACCACAAAAGTTACCACAATACCAAATACATTAAACAAAGGTGTGTAGTGGTTGGTTGTGGTTGAAATTTTTTTTTGGAAATATATAAACATAATATTTTTTTATTTTAAAAAAATTATTTTTAACATCAAAATAATCTAAAAATATTTTAAAAATTCATTTTAAGCAAAAAACAAATCTCAATTTTTTAGGAAACGTGGTTTTGACCGCGTCCCCAAACACTATTGTAACAAGCTATGTCTATAATTTTTTTTTCTTCGATAACATTAATTCTTTATTGTTTATTTGATTTTTATTCGGGGATTAAGTGTGTTTTATTATTGTGGTGCAAATTATTTTTTATGTGAAAATATATTAATATGATTTTTTTTCAATATATTTTTTAAACATCGCCACATTAAAATTATCAAAAGCACTAAAAAATCTCAATTTAATATTTTTTCAAGATAAACATATTTTTAAAACACACTCAAGTTACAGTTTCAAATACAAAACAAATTGTATCTAAATCTATTTATTAGCTATAGACTAAAAGAAAAGGGTGTTTCAATGCACCCATCCTCACAAAGCTCTATTCATTTGAATAGTGCTGGCTTTTCTTCTTCTTTTTTTCCCTTTTTTTTCCCTTTGATTTTCTTTCAATTAATGTTTTTTTTTAATGTCATCATTTAATATTAGATTTGTTTTTTAGTTGAGTTATCATACATTTATGACACGAATTGTGGGTTTGGCGGATTAACCCGACTCACTCAAGTTTTTTTTAATTTACTTTTTATCCAATTTCTTTTTTTACTATTAGGTTAATTGGGAATTAGACTTCATGATTTATTTTATTTATTTTCTATTATGTTATTTTAACCTCATTACTTGAGAATAGTACTTAACGGGTTCACCTGAGTTGACTCAAGTCATTTTTTGTTTTATTTTTTTAATCACTTTATTTTTTTTTAATTTCATCATTCAATATTGGGTGTGTTAATAATTGAGATTCATGATCCTTTTTTTTTATTATTTGTTTTCTATGAGGATATCTTGATATCACGATCAAGGTCGCGGGTTTCAGCATTTTAACCCTTATCAAATCAAGTTATTTTTTTTTCTTTATAAGATGTTATCTCAGTCTCATGACACGGTCATGGGTCTTTCAACATTAGATTTATTTTTTATTAGGTTGTCTCGTTCTTATAACCTAGGTCGTGAGTTTGGCGGGTTATCCCAATACACTTAGTATTTTAATTTTTTTTATTTGATTTTTTTTTTTAATTTCATCATTTAATATTATGTTTGATTAGGAATTAGACTTCCTGATTTTTTTTTGTTTGCTTCTTATTAGGTTATTCCGACCTCATGACCCAGTAATAGTGCTTAAGAGATTAACTCGACTTGACTTGACTCACTTTTTATTTCATTTTTTTAATTAGAATTTTTATAAATTTCATTGTTTAACATTGGATATCTGATAAAAAACAATTGAAAACTGAGCTTCATAATTTGTTTTGATTTGCTATTTATAGGGTTATCTCAGTCTCATGATCAAAGTTGTGAATTTTGCATGTTAATCCGGGTTAAATCAAGTCATTTTTTAATTTATTTTCTATAAGGTTATCTCGGTTTAATTACCCGGCTGATGGGTTTGACAGATTAACTCGAGTTATTTTTTATGTTCTTTTTTTAATTCATTTTTTTAATCTCATCCTTCAATAATGAGCTAAATGAGGATTGTAATTTATTTCGATTTACTTTCCATGTGGTTATTTCAATCTTATGACTCGGGTCACGTGTTTAATAGTTAACTTGTCATTTTTACAAGTAATTTTGTAATTGATTTTTTTTTTTTAATTTTGTCCTTCAACATTTGGTTGAATTTGAAATTAGATTTCATTATTTATTTTGATTTGCTTTTTATGGGATTATTATCATCTCACAACACAAATCGTAGATTTGACATGTTAACTCGAGTTGATATAAATCAACCCAATATATTGTTATTTTAATATTTTAAAACAATATCATCTTAAATTTATTTTTTTGATAAAATTATATTTCACTTCTAAACCAAACCAGCTCATCAATGATGTAGTGAGAAGTAAATAGATCATTTATATTTTGATGTCATCGTTGACGTGTTTCTTTTTTCTCAATGATGCTCAATGTGAACAGCACTCTCTCGTAGCTTCCATTCTGAACATTGTTCTACAGCGACTTGTATTTCTCTTATATTTATTTTTCACTGAGAATCAATTTTCTCCCATCTAGATAAGATCAAGACGATATCTCCTCCTGCACATGTCATAGTTTAAGGTTGAATTGAAAAATAAAAACAGACTTTAGAAATGTAATTAGAAGTTGACATTCCTGGTTATCATGGATGTGTTCACATGATACAAGAAATCAGGACGTCGTACACGCTATTGACTTGTTCGATAATTTTATCAATTAGGTCTCAAAAGTCTTATACATTTCTCAATTGGGACATTAGTCTCTCCATGTTCGATAATTTTCATGTCGATTTTTATTTGAAACATTGCTATTTAATTGCATAACGTGTATACATTGTATGGGAAATATTAACAAATATTGGCAGAAGGATCCAATTCAGAATAGTGTGATATATTAGAGACCTAATCGATATTGTTTCTCTTATTTGTGGACTTAATTGAGAATAGTTACATATTTTAGGGATTCAATTTATCTTTTACTCAATCAAGATCTGAAGGAGTATGAAGAACATGGTAGGAAATTCTCATTAAATTACAAAAAAAAAAAAAAAATCCATGTGGAACGCACTGTGGGCTCTAGACACAAAACAGGCAATAGTGTTTTTCTCTTCTTTTTTTTTCTGAGGATTGTTTACGCTTTGGTCCCTTAATTTATTTTTCATTGTACTTGGTCCTATGACATAGCTTTGATTTGCATGTGGTCTTAGTAATTTATTTTCTATGCATGCGTATAGAGATATTGAGATGTCGTGAAAATGTTTTATCGCTTGGTTAATTTTTTATTATACGAAATAAAAATCAATTTATGAGGCTTTTTTTTTTTTGTCAATTCAGGGACTGATTTGCACTAGGCAGGGGGAATTCATGTTTTTTTTTATTTTTATTTTGATCCCTTAACTTTTATTTTTTCAATTTAATTTTTTTCATTAGCTTTATTTGGGATTTAACTTGGTATTTTGTTTTGATTACTTTAATACGAGGATATTGCAATATTAAGTAAAAACATTTATGCACGTTTTTGCAAAATAAAACAAAGTTCGACTCATTTATTAAGTGTTGAAGAACCAAAATCGAAACTGATACAAGTATAGAGACTGAAGTAAACGGGAAGGGAAGATTGGTTGGCGCATACAACCCAGGCGCCCAGCAGGTTAATGGCAATCGTGTTCTTTAAACGGCACACCTTGTTCTTCACAGCCTTCCAGCATGTGTTAGTGGAGGAGACGCCTTTGGGCTTTTGACATGCTTTCTTTCTCTCTTCCCTCTTTTTTTTCTTCTCTTCTTAAGAATCATGCTAGCTTGCAAAAATATAACCTGGGATTTGTTCAGGTATGATTTTTATGGGGTTAGTTTCGGTCTCGTGACCCGAGTCATAAATTTTAATTATTATCTTGAGTTGATTTCGATCTTTCTTATATCCTTTTTGTTAAATTGAGTTTTTTTATTTACAATTTCATTCTTTGGTATAGAATTGGTCATGGATTGGGCTTTGTGATTTTTTTTCAATTTTATTTTTAAAGGATTATTCTGATCTCATATCTCTAATTATAGGCTTAGCAGATTAACTCGGGTTAACTTATGTTTTTTTTTCTCATTACTTTTTTATATAGATGTTTTTTTTTTCTAGTTTCGCACTTCAATATTGGGTTGTCAAAGATTTGAGCTTCATTGTTTCATTCGATTTTTTTTCTACAAGGTTATCTTAATCTTACAACAAAGTTGTGTGTTTGGCTAGCAGACTTAAGTTATTTTTTTCTATTTTTTAAAAAAAAATTTAATTCCATCCTTTTATATTTGATTTTCTAATAATTGAGCTTCTGATTTTTTTTATTTGTGGGGAGTTATCATATTCTTATTTGATTTTTTTTTGTTATTAAATATTGGAAGAATATATTTTATAATATTATCGATCATTTTTTTAAGTTGATTATGGTATTTTTTTCTAGTTCAAGTTATTTATTACTGTTGCCTATTTTATATAATTATATTTCTAGATTAACTGCATTTATTGACCCAAGTGGAGTTAATAACCAAATTCTTAGTGTGTGTGTGTACATGTCGTTCCTCATGCCTCCAAAATTGAAATACAAGTGCCAAAAAATAATAACAAAGATAAAGTTGAAAGAAGATTCTCTTAAACTTCAGAGAAACAGGAGTTAGATCGGTGACCAGTAGGAAAGCAAGATTGTTAACCTAACTTACGTTAATTTAATTTAGTGTAAGTTTCAGGTCATAGTTAAGGTAAGTTAATTCAGATTATTTTTAAAAATATAATTAAAATAATACTATTTTAATTTTTTTATTAAATCAAATTATATTAATTTTAAATTATTTTTTGTACTCAATTCAAATTAGAAATGGATCAATCAAATCTCAAGTTGAATAAAACAATCCGGGTTGAATAACAAAGTTGTTTACTTATACTACAATCTATATTTGTTTCGTACTTAAGAAATATATTTTTTTTATTTTTTGGGTTTAGTAATTGTCAAACTCAAACGAACTTTGAATTGAGTTTTACGATAACAACCTGCCGATACATTAAACTCGAGAGCGGGAAATTACTTCGTTTCTTCAAGGCAGTCGAAGTTTCTCGCGGGGCTGTGCTGCTGGCTAGGTACACATAGTACAGCCTAGTACAAGTTTGTTGACCTAAATTAAATTCAAAATTCAAAATAGATAAGTCAAAGTCAAGATTGTATGTCGTGATCAAACTACTGCTAACATAAATTTTTGTAAGTAGCACTTGAAAAAAAAAAAAAAAAACTAAAAAATAGTTTGAAGAAATAATAGAGGTCATGGTTATGCTTTTGGGAATATATCAAACCAAATTTCTTTTTGAAATATACAAGTTGTGCTGTCGAGAACAATACAATCTATGTAATTTATTAAAGAGAATAGCACAACCTAAAAAGCATTATGAAGATTTTATTATTTAAACAACAATGTTATTTTATTTTTTATATCTATTCAACTCCTAGCACACTTGTCCTTAACCTAACACAGCCCAAGTACTATGTATATCCTGAGGAGTGTCTAAGCTCATATGCAGAGCCCAAGCATTTCATGTGCATTGGGAGTGCTCACATATAAGGCTTAGCTCCCACCAACAATGCAATCTCATAATGAAAATTTTCATAGCTCATAGTGAAAGCACTTACATTACATTCTCAGGTGCAAAACAATGCAATCTACAGTGAATTTATTATAATGAATAATGGACCGCGCTATAGTGAAATATTGATTTTTTAATTATAGTTAATTAAAGAGAATAGTACAAACCTAAAAACAATTATGAAGATTGTACTATTTAGAACAACAACGTTATATTTTATATCCATTTAACTCATAATTTTTTATATATATATTTAAAATAAACTTGATGACTTGAGACTCGAAAACTCAAGTCGTGATAAATTTGAAATTAAATTGATTAAAGAGTTGATTTTATTAGACTTTATCATAACTTAATTAATTTGGTTCATATGATTTAACTTGATCAATAAATTGATATATTAAAAAATCAAAACAATTTTTTTTTAATCTTTCATGAAAAAAATGAAAAAAATAAGTGGATAGATATATGTAACTCGGATCCATCGGAATGTTTTGATGAGAGAATAAAGCAGTTTTGATTTTATATATATAAAAATAAATTTTAAAAAATAAAAAATAAATTATTTTAATATATTAATAAATTAACATCACATCAAGTTAAGTTGAATAGTAGTAAACGATGGACCGCGTCACGGTGTTGAAATCAGGAAAGGTCTAAGGTGTGAACCGGAAACACAAGCGCGCCTACTTTTAGACTTTACTTGTCAGAGATCAGGCAGGAAGGGAGGGGTGTGGAAAGATGAAAGTCGACACAGACTCAAGAGCCGAACTTGTTAACCGCGTCGATTTTACTAGGAAAAGTCGCAATCTGACACCACCTTTTCCGTCATTCTTCTCTGCCTTCCACTGCCTGCCTTTCTCCGTTGCTTCTACACCGAAGTGGATCATTTGTTCACGCGCTTTGGATACGTCATGCGCATTGAGTAGAATACATGGAGTTTTTTTTTTTTTTCAATAGAATAAATACTAGTTATATGCCCGCGCGATACCGCGTGTCAATTATATTTTTACATTTCAAAATAATCAAGATCTAAAAGTGTTAAATTTTTTTACAAAATTATACTCAAAAGTCTCAGGTTTAGTTGCAACGCCTGACCAAAGAGTAATATTTATAATATTAATAATAACATTAAACTTGGATTAACCCTTAGCATAAAAGTGTCTGGACTGCAATACCAAACCCAACAGCATTGGACGTGGATCTGGCTGCAAGGTCGTGTTATAAAAGTGTGATAATTAAATAGATTAGTTAAAAAGAAAAAAAACTAACATAAAGAAAAAAAAAACTAATGAAGAAAAAAAAATGAATTAATTGGGTTAACCCTTCAAATTAGGTTAACCCGTTATACCTTAAACTTCGCATCATGAAAGTTTGATAATTAAAAAGGAAAAAACAAATTAATGGGTTAACCCAGAATTAACTAGGCTAACTCGTCAAACCAGGTTAACCTGTCAAATCCGGAATCCGTGTTATGAAAGTTTGATAACTAAATAGAAAAAAAATTTAACATCAACAATTTAAATTAAACAAAAAAAATTAATTTAAAAGGAAAAAAAAGCAAAAAAAAAAATTACAAGTTAACTCGTCAAACCAAGTTAACCTGTTAAACCCTGGATCCGTGTCATGAATGTCTGGTAACTAAATAAATAAAAAAAGTTAACATTAACAAACTGAACTAAAACGAAAAAAATTAATTAAAAAGAAAAAAAATCTGGGTTAACTGTCAAATCATGTTAACTCGTTAAACCCAGGATCTATGTCATGAAAATTTAATAACTAAATAAAAAAAAATTAACATTAACAAACTAAATTAAACAAAAAAATTTATGAAAATAAAAATAAATAAATAAATTGAACGGGTCAACCCAGAATTAATTGGGTTCACCCGTGAAACCAGGTTAACCCGTGAAACCAGGTTAACCCGTGAAACCAGGTTAACCCGTGAAACTCGGGATATGTGTCTTGAAAGTTTAATAACTAAATAGAAAGAAATTTAACATTAACAAACTAAACTAAACGAAAAAAATTAATTAAAAAGAATAAAAAAAAATTAGATTAACCCGTTAAATCCAGAAAATGTATTATGAAAGCCTAATAACTAAATAAAAAATTTAACATTAATAAACTAAATTAAACAAAAAAAAATTTGTTAAAAGAAAAAAAAAAAAGAAAGAAGGAAAAAAAAATTCTCAAAAGGCATAAAAAAAAATGTTGTTTAACAGAGATAGTGTTTTATTGTAGAGTGCACAGTGCAGTTCACAGTAAAACATTGATCGCTTTTAGCTATTTATTATGTATAATATATCACTTTTAATTTTTTATTGATTTTTTAAATTTACCAATTAAATATTCCTTATGCAACGTCAAGTCATTTCCAATTAACATTTATTAATAGGGGTTTCTACATGAACAAATCTAAGTTGGGTATCATGCACGCGCTTCTAAGTGCGGTCGGACTTGCACTCAATATAAAATATAAGGAATTGTCAACACGTGATATGATGACCTTAGGAAGGAAGAATCGTAGTAGTGGCTCACCATCAATGACCGGATGTAATCCTGCTCACCAAGTTTGCTCAACGCGGTCACGCTAACGCATCATTACCACCGCTAAACTCTCACCTTCTATTCTACTCTTATTACATGTCTACCACACGCTCTAAAGCTCCTTAGCCCACAAGTGTTGAGGGCATAATTGCCCCTCAAGCAAAGACGTCAGTGCTTACTCGGTAGTACCAGCTCCTTCCAACCTTATAAATATAAGAACTCACAGTCCCTAACTTCCATCCAACCATCAAATATTCAACCACCTTCTTCTTTCCAAGCTTTATACTTTGCTGTTCTTGCTCATCGTATAAACACAAATCATACTATATATCTAACCTGTAAGCTTAATTACCATGAAGAGAGATAGAGAACAGGTAGAGTTAGACTTGGCCAAATGCTTGATGCTACTTTCTAAAGTTGGCGAAGCTGATCACGAGATACTAACTAGTTATAGACCAGCAGCAGCAGCAGCAACGGCAGGGGCCGGCGCCGGGGCCGGTCGCTCATTTTCATGCAAAACATGCGACAAGAATTTCCCTTCATTTCAAGCATTAGGAGGCCACCGTGCGAGTCACAAGAAACCAAAACTCATGGAATCAACTGGGAACTTGTTGAAGCTGCCTAATTCGCCTTCAAAGCCAAAAACTCACCAGTGCTCCATTTGCGGCCTTGAGTTTCCTCTCGGGCAAGCACTCGGAGGTCACATGAGGAGACACAGGGCGCCTAATAATGTTGATACCACCAGTAATAGTAGTAAAGATCATGAATTGGCCGCCGTGACTCAACCGCCTTTCTTACCCGAAGCTGTCCCAGTTTTGAAGAGATCCAATAGCAGCAAGAGAGTTCTGTGCTTGGATTTGAGCTTGGCCCTGCCCATGTATCAGAATGACTCGGAGTTGCAGCTAGAGAAGGTCGCTCGTCCCATGTTGAGATGTTTTATCTAACCTTAATTTGGAGTTTGGACATATTTATTTTTTTCTCTCCTTAATGATTACCAACTTCCACTACTATGTAGTTGGGATTTTGTACGAATCACATTCATTTATTTGTTTTGTTGTATTTCTATTCTTTTTCCTGTAAAATTCTGGTATCATCGATTTATATTAGTGGAGTGGACTCTGTATAAAATAATTGTTCTTTCTAGCCTACTAGAATTATATATATTTTGTATTAAGAAACATTTATTAGCAGCTGGTATATATTTATGCTCAGAAGTCAGAACAGAACAAATTAAAGAAAAAAACTGTGGCTGTATGTTTTTCCAGTAACTTTTCCGATGCGGGTATAAATGCTCTATTATAAAATATTAATCACAGAAGGGTTTTTTCTTGGATGCTGGTTTGCAAAATTTATAAAGCTTATCGTCAAATACATGCTTGTGCTCTCACGTTTGCTAAATTTCGCATCGATGTGTGTGGCGCCTTTCTTTATGTTTTTGGTTCTATTTAATTTTTGCAGCCATCTTTGTGGGTTTTGTACTCTATTTTTTTTTAATTTGTTGCAATTGTTAATTAAGATAATAAATCTAGCCATAATATTATCACTTTGATTAAAAGTTTAGATTAACTATTCAGTTAGTAATATTATTTCAAGTTCGAGATTATTTTAATTAAATTGAGTAATATTGTTTTAGTTTACTAAAAAAATTGGATAAAAACTTTGGCACCTTTATTAGAAATTTAGTTACATATAAATTTAGGAAACCTATCTATGTACTTTAACAAATAATATGATAATGAATCATTGTATTTTATATGATAAGTTTGCTTAGAAGCTGATGATTGAAAGGGTTGAGGGCCAGATATATATAACTAGCGATACAGGAAAGAGGTTATAGTAATGACCATGACTAATGCAGGAAGAAAAGGAAGTTGAACTGTCCGCAAATAGGACTGTAAAGACAACGGAAACTACCACCATATTTAAACTTGGCAGAATATCAAGTTTGGCACGCATAAGTTTGAATTCATGTCAGATCTAATAACCTATAGTTCAATTATGTATTAAGTGCATATGAATCCTGTAAAATGCTAAATCCAACATTCTTAAATTCAGCTATGTTATTAGATTTAGTTACAATATAAACTCAAATATATATGAGTTTGATAATATGTTATACCTTATAATATCTTTGAGTTCAGCTACGTGCTGAGTCCAAGTGTATGTATATCTGGCAAGATGTCAGACCCAATATTTTTAGGTTTGGAATCATTTCATATCCAAATACATAGAGTTAGTAATATTTTAAAGCCTCATATTGGATATGGGGTCATGTTTGTTTATAACTCAATTATGTATTGAGATTACATGTTGAATCCAAATATATGTGAGTTTAACATTATGTTATCCCTTATAACATCTTTGAGTTCAGTTATATGCTAAGTTTAAATACATGTGTATTTAACAAGATGTCAGACCCAATATTTTTAGGTTTGGAATCATTTCATATCCAAATACATAGAGTTAATAATCTTTTAAAGCCTCATATTCGGGTCATGTTTGTTTATAACTCTTAAAATAAAATTTTAAGGCCATCAATATTCATCGTCATACACCCTAGATATATAAAAGACTTATAGGGACCTACCATATTTTTATCAACGTTAATATTGATAAGGTAATGTATAAAAGTCTTTTACGGGTCTATTGTATTTTCATCAATTTTAATATTTTGTAAGAGATATTTTCATCAATACTAATGTTATGTAAGTATCATTTTCATCAACATTGATATTGTATAAGAGATATTTTATTTCTCATTAATATTATTGGAACGAAAAGATTCTTCACTCCTTCCAACCAAAAATATAAGGTTGAAGGGGTTTAAACACTCCTAAATCATCTAGGGAAATAGTTGATATCTTTTGTGTTATTTAAAATATTTTTATTTTTATTTTTAGATGATTTATCATATACAAATAAAAACAAACATTTATATTCTTGAATTTAAAATTGATTCTTTTTATTTATTGATGAAAATTAGGGTTACTAAAACATTTCTTGGTTGGAAAAATGTTTTGAAATTTTTTAGAAAAAAAACCTGTTTTAAAATTTTTTTATTAAAAAAAAAACTAAAAAAAAAATAGAGCAATTATTTCGTGTTACTGAACAGGGCTAGTCTCTCCATGCTCTAGAGATCAAGTCGGGACAAGATGAATGGAGATTAATTGAGACACAACCACGAGACACTGTGGACACACAGTTACGGAGAATAGTGATTAACACCGACACTCCTAAAAAGTAATCAATCAAAAAATACTTTAAAAAATAAATACTATGAAAACATTTTCTTACACCTAAACAGCTTAATTACTTGATTTATAAGAGAATTTTTAAGCACAAAATTCCAAATGCAACCTGAGAATCACTTACGTGGCCCGCCTAATTCGAGTTGATTTTTCCTCATTCGTGGTCGCATTAGCTGCTGCAAAGGGATGTGAAACACGTTTCAAATCTATTGCAAACGTTTTAAACATTGGTTGTTAACCAGTTCGAAGTCTAATTCAATATAAAATCCAGGTTACTGAATTGTTAGTTCAACATATATATGAATCATTCTATCAATTTTGGTTTAGATATTATAAATATTTCATGAATTATTTAAGTAAAACGCTTATAATTTCTATTATTAATAAAAATAAATATTTTTGTTTTTATGAATAAATATTTATTCTTTTATTTATTATAATTATTTGCTTAAAAGTTACAAACATTATTATGAAGATCTCTAAATCCCAATAAAAAAAAATGTTTTGCATATCATAAATTTTTTATAATAAACTACAAATTTTAGAAATTATGAAAAATAAAATATCCGATTAACTCATAATTCAACACTAAATAACATATTCAAAATGCATGCGCTAGTTTTTCTCTAGTATTCGGAGCGTGAGGATTCTAACCCCATGGTGTTTGAAATGTCTTTTTACCATCTAAGAAGGTGGTGAGGGAGTGGTCATGATTCACATTACCACTTTCGCTATTCTTGTGGACTTTGTTGTTGATTTGGCTGTTCCGACCTTTATAGCGGTTGTTTATAATTTTTTATTTTGCAGAGTGGGGTAGATATAATTTTAAAAAATATTTTTTACTGAAAATATTTTTTTTTATTTTTAAAAAATTATTTTTAATATTAGTGTATTAAAATATTCTAAAAACACTAAAAATGATTAATTTAAAACAAAAAAAATTATTTATTTTCAATTATTTTTAAAATACAAAAATAAACAATTTCATATCATTTTACAAATTAGTGTGGGAAGTTTTTTTTGGTCCACCTACTTTTCTATGAATTCTTTTTCAGTCCCTATAGCTTTTAAAAATGTAATTTTGGTTAAAAACTTTATTTTTTTTATTTTGCAATCCCCAAGTTTGAAAAAAGAGAAAAAGAAAGTCATGGAAAAATAATGAAAAAAAAAATCATTGGATGTCACGATTCTAGTCATGAAAAATATCGATCATGGTGTTAATAAATTTCACTTAATAAAAGAAATTTTATTGGGTTGTTTTTTGACTTGCATCTTACAAAAGAAAATAGATTTGGATTGTGGAATGTTTTGAAATTTAGGTTGATTTTTTGTTTTTTAAACCCATTTCTAAGTAATTTCAAGCCATGAATATATTTATTTAAATTTTTATGGTATTTATTTAGGTGTTTTAGATAAAAAAAAAAATAGGTTGAAAAATAATCTCTTAAATGTAAAAATACTCTTACCCTGACTTTTTTATGACCTTCCGATCATTGGATGCTAGGTCAGAGGACAACACATTGTTTGTTGTTATAAATAACAAGTTATTTGTGTTTCTTTCTAAAATTAAAGTGCGAAAGAGATGAATATATATATATATATATATATATATATATATATATATATATATATATATATAAAGGTTCGGCTCATGGGTCAAGCCTTCTTTATAGGATAGACATGCAAGCCATCGTGTTTGGCATGTTTTATTCTTCTTTTATTTTTTTAATTCATTTTACATTTCAATCCATTCAAAGAAATTAGTTAAAAATTAATTAATTTATTTTTAATTTGATATCATTAAATTTTAATTTTATTTTATAAGAACATGGTCGTTCTTATTGCATTGGCGATCTTTTTTACAACAACTTATTATATTTTTCATTTTGAAAAAAAATTCTTTAACCTTAAAGGTTTTTGGATAGTGTTTGATTAAATACCTTTAGATTTTATTTTTATTTTAAAAAACATTTATAGCATTATTTCTTTTATAATATTAGTTAATGTTTTTTATACCACCCTTCATAATGGTTTTCTTTTCTTAAATTTTATATGGTGGCTATCATATGAATGTCAAATTTTATTATAGTATAGTTAGATATAAAAAAAAATGTTCTTAAACTCATTCGGTCTATAACTTAATTTATAGATTTAAAAAATTAACCTGAAATTACTAAAGTTGATATATATATAATGCCATCTTAAAAAAAAAAATGTTAATATAAAATTGGGTTTTTTCCCAGTAACATCTAGCAAACTCCTGTACAATTCAATTTTAAAACTTGAGTCCGATAAGATCCAAGTCGAAAAATCTCTAAATTAGCTCAGGTCGTCGGTTTTGGTAAAACCGTCAGAAAGTCACCCATGGAAACTTGCTAGAGGTAGAATTAGTTGGCTTTCTATATAAAAAAAAGATTCTGGCAAAAAAAGAAAAAATCCAAGCAAAAATGAGTGCATTAATAAAATAAAATAAAAGAGTTTCGATTCAAGGATGCCTTTTTTGTCCCCTTTTCATATATATTCTTCAAGTGTGTTTGGTATTATGATAATTTTTATGATTGTAATTTGAAAAAAATAATTTTATAAAAAATACTTTTAGTTAAGATTGGTATGGTATTTATATATGTTTGGTTAAAACTATAATTGAAATTAAGATTGAAAAAAAATAATTTAATGTGTTTAATTAAGAATGCTTTTCAAATCGAGGTTATAAAATAATTTTAAAAAATATATTTATTTACATTAATGATTTTTAATTTAAATATTATAGATTTAACTAGTGTTATTACATCATAAAATAAATAATACTTTATATAAAATATTTTTTATTGTTCCATTAAACTATGTACAATTCTATCACGTATGAAATCGTTCGACTGAGACTATATTTTTCTTGGTTTCTTAAGCGAGCAACAACATAAGATTGAATATCATTATGAATAAAATTGGGATTGCAATCGAATTCTGCAAATACTACATCATTAAGCAATCTCCGTTTAATTTATATAGTGTCATTGAATAATGTTAAACACTAATTTTTGAATAAATTGCAAATAAAAATAAAAAATATTTTTTTATTTTACTGGATCGAACCCGGTTCGATACATTTAGCTTTAAATTTCACGTGAATAGTTGAGTCACTCTCCATTGTTCACTTAGGTGAACAGTGAATTTAATTCACTCTCCACTCCACATGTTAAAAGCAACATTTAACAATCTTGCACTTTAAGAGGCCGTTTGGTTCACCCGCAGCCACATATATTTTTGTTTGGTAAGAAAACAAAACCTGCTTTTCACTAGTGGGGGCTACTCAAATTTAAAATGAAAAGGAGGTTTTCGAGAAGAGCAAATGCTGCTTCTCTTGAAGGAAAAAAAACTGTCCAATGTTCCCTAAACTTAAATCAGAGTTTTAGTTTTTTTTTTTTTAATTTTGAAAAACCAAGAAAAGCTCTTTTTTTTCCTGAAAAACCAGTGCAATTAAAAAAAAACCCAGTGATTTCACTCACACTATTCATGTAAACATGAACAATATTTTTTTTGGTTTTTTTAAAAAATTAGTTTAAGGTGAATTAAATTTACTCATATTATAATCTCAATTTTATTCCTAATAATATTTTACCTAATTTTATTACATGCTCAAAAAATCATGAAAACTGTAGTTTTTGTCGAATAAATTTTGTACGTAATGAAATTGTAATTTTTTTTTTTAAAATTGAGTTTTAGTTGAAAAACTAGTATTTAATAACACTACATAAATTAGAAGATATAGCATGATGACATAGCATTTGTGAAATTTGATCATAATTCTAATTATGTTCTTGCCGTGTCAGACCCAGTTAAAAAAAATTCAGTTTTTATTTTTATTTTTATTTTTTTTTATTTAAAAAATTAGAAGGAGATCACTTGATGACGTAACAAAAATTCAGTTTTTATTGTTGCGTGCTTAAGAAATCATGAAAAATATAGTTATTGTTGAATAGATTTCATATGTGATGACATTGCATATAGTTTAATGGAATAATAAAAAATATTTGATATCAATATTATTTATTTCATGATATAATAATGGTAGTTAAATCTACAATATTTAAATTAAAAATATTTTTTTAATTATTTTATAACCTCAATTTGAAAAGCATTTTTTTAACCAAACACATTAAACTACTTTTTGTTCAAACCTTAATTTCAACCACAGTTTTAACCAAACATATATTTTTTCAAACCAACCTCAACTAAAAGTATTTTTTATAAAATAAATTTTTTAAAACCACAACCACAACAGTAACCGCAATACCGAACACACCTTAAATGTTATTAATAATGGGGTCCATGCACAATAATAAACGGTTTGCACGTTACCAAACATTAAGTTTTTGTAGTTTGCTACAACAATAAACGCAACCACGAAAACAAATGGATTCAAACAAATAATCCACATGTTTTTTTTTATTTGTTCTTGTGACTTTTTGATTTTTTATTGAATGAAAACATATATCAAAATAAATTTTTTATTTTTTTATAGAAAAAAATTTTAAAAATAAAAAATTATACAATAAAATTATTATTTTTCGATAAAAGTTTAATTATTATTCTTTTTACAAAAAAAAAATAATTTTCATGTAATTAAATAAAAATATTTTAAAGAATTTATTGTAATATGAGATCAAATATCTTAATTAATATCTATTCTTAAATTCTGACTTGATTTTTAGTTGTTTTTAACAAAAAAAAAAAAAAAAGTTTACGACATCTTTAATCCTTTATAAAATTATAACTATAAAATCTTCTTGCTACTCTAAAATACACTAGCGATGACTATTATTTATTTATTTATTAATGCACTAATACATATATAAACTAATTGGTGTGTCAATACGGGTTGATAAAATAATGGCTGCAATTGCTGTTCTTATGCAGATTCAAAGTTAGCCGCATGAGTTTGCCAATATTGCTGCTGCGTCTTGGATTTTTGTTCTTCATCAAACTCATAAGTGTTTTTTTTGTTTCTGGTGGGATTTATGATTGCTGGTTTAGGAAGGATTCTAGTTTCTTGATCTCTAAAGGTGTCCTGATTTACTTCGGACAAGGTTATGATCATGAACATACGGAAAAAAAGAAACTACGTGCAAGGACGAGGTATTTTTAAGCTTAATAGAATATTTGTTTTTATATTTTAAAAAATATTTTTAAAAAGAATTATTTTTTATTTATTTAAATTAATATTATTTTAGTATTTTTAAATAATTTTAATATAATAATATTAAAAATTAATTATTTTAAAATAAAAAATATTTTGAAAAAAAAACCATTACTACAATTTCAAACCCTTATAGAATATATGTCTGCTTATTTGAGAGTGTAATTTTAGTTAATTTTTAAAATGATTTTTATTTATAAATATATTAAAATAATTTTTTTTATTTTTTTTAAATTATTTTTAATATCAATGCATCAAAATTATCTAAAAATAATAAAAAAATATTAATTTAAAATAAAAAAATAAAAAATAAATTAATTTTTAAAAAAAAAACTAAAAAAAAAACAAGATGTAGACGGCAACAGCTGCGCAGGCATCTTAGAACTAGCGCTCTTACCAGCTAGTATTTAAACCATCACGGGTAAAATTAAAACTTTACTGCAAGGGTGATATTGTAAATTTAAAACTCAGGTGGTGGAGGTGGAACAGTGGTTGACATGAAGTTTGTGCCTCATCCTTCCCTTTTCTCGTCTAAAGTGAAAAGACCAAAAAGCCGCTCGGCAAATCTGTTTTACGAAATTAAAGCACACGCGTACGACTGAGATTAATTTAACCGTGAATGCAGATGGAGGCCATTTCTAATTCCCTTTCACGGGAAAAAATCGAGTGCTCCTCAGACACAAACACCAAAAACTCCCCTCCCCCTCAACTCGATAAATAAATTTACTACTACTACTATTATTTTTTTCAATTTTCATCGCCGATTAATTCAGCGGACCGCAAGTCAACGTTCCGGTCAGATTGCCGACCATCGTAAAATTTTAAGGTTGTCAAAAACTTCAATTTCGCCTTTTTTAGGGTTAGGTTATCTTATTTAATTGGGGTTTTCATATCTGTGACTGAGAACTTGAAGCGACTTTTTTTGCCATTTTTTTTTATGCTAAAAGGTTGAAGATGATCGCTTGAGGAAAGAAGGGTAAAAATTCGGAGAGGCACGGGAAAATGGTATGTATAGTAATTCTGGTGTATTACTCCCCACTCGCATAAAAATGGGGCCCTTTAGTAGTTATCATCGTGATGCTTCGAGTAGAGGAACATGAAAGTGGAAGTACTGAATTGTTTCCCTGCATTTGTAGATTAATTGTTAGCATGCATGCATGCAATGCTAGTAGTAGTGCTTAGCAGTGTAAAGATTTTGTGTTTTTTATCAACTGCAATTTTATCAAGTTTGAGTGTAGAGGTTTGCATACAGGTGTTGCTTTATCAGATCAATTGCTTGCTTGATGATTCTCCAAATAGAAACAAATGAGTTGCTAAATTTGCTCTTCCCCTAGAGTTATTTGTTGTGATTGCTGTCCCTGTCTTCCACTTTGTGAAAAAAATGAAATTGTTGATAATTTCATGTTTCTCAGGAGTAAATTTTATTTATTTATTTTTTTGTAAATTTTTTCAATGGAAAAAATTCCCAAATTGTGTGTGGAGTTTTATGGTTGTTAGTCAAAGACAATGATATGGATACTCTTGAGAGTTGTAAAGACATGTTGGGATAATATTTTGGTGCTGAATATGAATTTCTTTTCCTCTTGGAATAATTGTCTCATTGTGGGTTTACCAGAACAAGGGATTTTGGATGTCGAAGGGTACAGATGGAGATCCAGCATTTGAGAATCCTCCCAGGCTTGAATCTAAACGATCTCATCAGTGGTTTATAGATGATACTGAGCCTGAGTTGTTCCCTAACAAGAAGCAAGCAGTGCAAACTCCGAACAGCACCACAACTTCTGGAATTCCCAGTGCAAATTCTCCTTCTTGGCATAACACCTCTGGTTTTCAGTCTGTCCCAAACCAATTTGTTCATCGTTTATTTGGGGCTGAAACTGCAAGATCTGTCAATTTTGCTGAAAGGAATTTATATCCTGCTGGAGCAGTTGAATCAAATACATCTGAAGCCTGCCTTAACTACGGTGGTATTAGAAAAGTCAAAATAAATCAGGTTAAGGACTTTGACAGTGGTGTGCATGCTCCAAAGGGACATGGTTTCACAATTGAAAGTGACAGTAACAATTCTACAGGTCAGGACTTTCATAGGGAAAGCCAGAGTAGCTTTATATCAACGGAACATGCATTTGATAAAGAAGATAACAGTGTCACAATGATGGGTCACACCTACAATGGAGAAGATGTCCATGTTGGTCCAACAAATTCCACTTACATCAAAGTTGATGATAGTGCTATTCCAACAAGCGATGCATATAGCAAGGAAGACACCAATTTATTATCTTTTGGGGGATTTGATGATGCACATGATATTATACCTGTTGATAGGCCACTCAGCAGCTATGACCACTCTTATGATCAATCTTCTGTTCAAACACAAGAAGCAGTTGATGAAAAGGAGCTGAGGGCTACAACTGCCAAGGCAGTTGCAAGCAATACGCAGGCGACTAAATCCAAAACTGAACCTGTTTCCAAGAACAGACCAGAGTTGAAAACTACCAGAAAAGAAGCTCCAAACAGCTTTCCTTCAAATGTCAGAAGTTTGATATCAACTGGTATGCTGGATGGGGTCCCTGTAAAGTATGTTTCCTTGTCACGTGAGGTAAATCTTTTTTAAATTTGGCCCCTTTTCCTGATAAAGAAACTGCTCCATTTCTTTCTGTTGTATTTTCAATCTAGTGACCTTGTTGTACTCTGCATTGAACAAGGAGCTTCGTGGCATTATAAAAGGTTCTGGCTATCTTTGTGGGTGCCAATCATGTAATTATTCCAAGGTAAGCTTCTTATTGGCTATAGTCTTTGCCTGGATGAATTTATTCAAACACCACTGATCTGCTTTATAATTTGGGTGTAAGGTGCTCAATGCTTATGAGTTTGAACGTCATGCTGGTTGCAAGACAAAACACCCGAATAATCATATATATTTTGAAAATGGAAAAACTATCTATCAGATAGTACAAGAATTAAGGAGCACTCCTGAGAGCATGTTATTTGACGTGATTCAAACTGTTTTTGGCGCACCTATCAATCAGAAATCCTTCCGCATCTGGAAAGGTAAGGGGTATATTTGTTTGACTCTTTGCCTTTAATATGTTTAGAATTCTTTAAAGACTTAAACACTCTTCCTAATTGTGCATACAAGCACGCTTGTAAAATATGATTATCCATTTATTTATGGTGTTTCTGAGGAACTTTTGAGGCAGTCATCCCCTACTAGATATTTGCATGAAATAACTTTCTCAATCTATCTCTTGATTGCAAGTGCAAGGCTTTTAGCATTGCTGTAGTTGAGAACCAGGACCCATGGTGCAAAGTGCAACCACACTTTTGCTTGTGCAATTTTAGTTCTTAATCTGTTTTCTTAGAAATAGAAGGCGGGAGAGTAAAAAACTTTGAGGCATTTTGCATTCAATAACTTTGCTAACACTTGCATTCTAACTCCCTTCTATTTTCACCTCTCCCGCTTTTCCTCAGAATCGTTCCAAGCTGCAACTCGTGAGCTCCAGCGTATCTATGGGAAGGAAGAACTAAATCTGTAAGGCATTATTTTGCTTGAAGTGTAAAATAGAACAGCCTTTTTCTTTGCATTGAAACTGGCATGACTGTAGAGAATTATGCAGCAAGGAATATCTTGCAGAGAAAGTTCAAGCGATGCTTTCTGTTAATATGATGCAGAACTAATTCATATAAAACTTGGTATGTTGATTATGCATTAGTGAGACGAGGTGCTCATGTACAGTGTGATTAAGAAACCAAATGAAGATGAGACATTTTAAATATAATTAGTTCTCAAGGAAAATAGTTTTTTTTTTAGTGGATTCCTATAAAGTGAATTTGTTTTTTAATATTTAACAATATCATAAAAAATAAATTGAAAAACTAAGCTATATGGGACTAAAATTGACAAATAAAAAAAGCTGAAGAAGGATGAAATTAAAAAAACAAAATTATCAATTTAAAAAAACTGAGAAACAACTTGAAAAGCTTTTCCAACAGCCAACAACGCGTGTCGCGTTTTCTTAATGCTACCATTTGATCATGTTTTCCACGGTGCTGGACTCTAATTTCTACATTTCTCAGATAAGAATTCTCCTGTGTTTCTATTTCAAGCAATCAAGACTGGCGTTAATCCTGGTCTTCTGCTGTTGATAGTATTATTATTATTATTGTATTTTTACATCATTAACAAACTAACCAAAGCTGCTACAAATTTGATGTGAGGAAGAAAAGTGCGCACAAAAAAAGAGAAGAAAAGGTGAGAAAAACGAAGAAGAAAAGCATTGCCACACGAGAACCACAAATAATATTCTATAATGATAAACTGCAATATCATACGCTAAAACAAGATTGAAAAGAATGGCCATAAGATAAATTACAAGCCCCCATTTTCCGTCATCAGAATTAGTCCTCGTCCTTCTCTTTCCCTGTTCTTTTTCAACAAAAGTGTCACCGGTAACTCATGCTCCCACTAGGAAATCACTTGCGTTTAAGAACCACAGCAAGAAGATTTCTGCGCAGCTTGACCACCTCCGCCTGCCTGGTCTGTTGGAGTGATCTTCAACGTTGTAGGCTGCAATACACAACCCAAGCAAAATGCTCAAACACTTAAAGAGCGTTCTCACAAAGACGTTCCTCACTCTTTTCAACTTCAAAATAGCAGTTCATAAAATTCAAATACCTCAGCCCTTGTGTCGGTGTCAGCAAGCCTTTGCTTTATATCCCTTGCTATTGAAAAGAAAACTTGCTCCACGTTTAGATTTGTCTTTGCACTCTGTAATACACATAATTTTTCAATAAATACCAACGCTAGTTCAATTAGCTTCAAGTTCTGCAAGTTTTACTTACAGTTTCAAAGAATTTGATCCCATATTCATCAGCAAGTGCTTGGCCCTTGGATGTTGGCACAGCCTAAAAGAAGAGAAATAATAAGGATTATGAATCACAGAGTGATTCACATTTAGAAGAGCATCCATGCCCAAGTGAGGGGAACGGAGAGATGAATTGCTAGAACTATGAAGTATAACTACAGCAATTTAATTTTTTACTGTCATGGATATGCCCAGTGAAAAAAAAAAATTCTCAGTGTGCTAAAACCTATGGATCAATAAAACAGCCTTTCTAGTGGAACTAAGATATAATCAAGCAAGCAGGACTTGTGAAATGGCAATCAAAAGCAGTTTAACGAATGGTATTAGTTGATTAAGTAACTGCCTAACATACCCGTTTGCTTTCATCCATGTCAGCCTTGTTCCCTACCAATATCTTGTTAACATTATCAGAAGCATGTTGCTCGATGTTGCGAATCCAATTCCTAATGTCTGAAAATGGTTATAAAGCCTGGTTAATGAGAACACAGTTGAAAACAGAAAAGGTGAAATATGAAAGGAAACAGTTTGGTAAAATAAAAAATCAAAGCAGCTTCCCTACTAATACAGTGTCACCAACAAAATAGCCAACACGTGTGAGAAGGTGCTAGTAGAGATGTAGGGAAATCCAAACAACAATTCAGAGAAGCAAGATTTGTTCCACATAAAATCTACTAAGTTAGTTAGCAATCTGAAGATTTGATCAATTGAGAACATAAAAAACTTACTGTTGAAAGATGATTCATCGGTGACATCATACACCAGCAAAATGCCCATAGCTCCGCGATAGTAAGCTGAAATGGAATGAGTTTCCAGACTTCACAAATACTGTCTCCCTTTCTATCACTGAAATATCAGTACCTAAAATAAATAAATAAAACGTACCAGTTGTGATTGTTCGAAACCGCTCCTGACCAGCTGTATCCCAAATTTGAAGCTTAATCCTTTTGCCATCAAGCTCAATGGTTCTTATCTTAAAGTCAATACTGCATGATGGAGAATAAACTTGGGGAGGTCAGGGAATTTCTTCAAGATAGAGAAACCAGATAATCAGTTGAAGTCCAGAATGCAAGGAATACACACCCAATGGTGGTGATAAAACTAGTAGTGAAGGAACCATCAGAGAAACGCAAAAGAAGGCAACTCTTGCCCACACCTGTGATGGCAAACAACAACAAAAAATCAAATCTCAAGCACAATATTAGTTGCAGAATAAATTTAAACTCTAGCAGTTATGCAAATCTAGTGAAGGATGTAATATTTCCCCCCCCACCCACCCCAAAAAAAAAAAAAAAAGACAAGCATAATGACATCAATTAAATCACAAGAATAAAGAAACATGGGATAAAGTAGGCAACATGTTTAGATCTATATCCTTTCTTCGGATGTTTATGGGAAGGGGAGGTAGACAAAGAGCTTAACTGCCGACAATCTATTTAGGCAGCAAGCATGTTCTCTCCCTCCTCCTACATGGTACCGAATCCTGACAGATACAGCATCACAGTGACAAAAACTATTAGCAAATTCATGTCAGATTGAATGTTACTGTCTCTCCTCTATCAGGGATTCCAATTTACATGGGAAAAACTAAAAAATCTGCCACACCACAGGTCCACTTTGCATCAAGTGGAAGCATACATTAGGAAATTGGAAAGGAAAAAAAAACAGAAAAGAAAACTAAGAGAAAGGGGGTGCAGGGATTGAAACCATAAGATCCTTAGAAAAGAAAACACGAAGATAAAAGAGCCATACCGCTATCGCCAATCAAGAGAAGCTTAATGAGATAATCATAATCGGCTCGAGCTCTAGCGGGAGGAGCAGCCATTGAAAACGGAAAAAATCCGAAAAAAATATAAGCCCTCTCTGCACAACAAAAAGAAAAAGAAAAAGAAAAAAGAAAAATCAGCAGGTACCAAATCAATAAACAAAAAAGAATGAGAGTAGATCTAAGCATTTGAAGAAAGAGGGGGGGGGGGGGGAAGGAACCTTTGAGATCAGGATTCTTAAAAAAAGAATAGAATTGAGAGAGAGAGACGGGGGAGATAGGCAGGCAGGTCTCCAAGAGGTCAGATGTGAGAGGCCATGGGGATTTCTACACGCATACAAGGTGGGAGATGGAATTTTCCTCTCTGGTTTTAGCAAATACTGGGGAGAGAAGACAGCCTATTTTATGCTCTTTGTTATTATTATTTGTGACTTCGCCATTCCAATTTACAAATTGAGAGCTCAGCTCCGCTCCGACTCCGATGGCATGGGTTTGCTTCCTACAAACACATTAATCATGCTTGACCGACCCGTGGTTTGACTCGGACTCCAATTGAATTTATTGGAAATATTTAAAAAGAATGCTATTTTGATTTAATTAATAGAATGATTTCTTAATAAAAAAAATTAAAGTTGACTCGGCAAAGTTAGTATAGGTTAATCGGATAAACATCCAAATGAATTTAAAATGAAATTTGATTCATCTTTATAATTTATATTAATGGGTTATAAGTCAACTTATTGAGCTGGGCTGGTTTAATAACTTATTTATTGCTGAGTAACAAATAGAGGCCTAACAATTAATAGCAAGAGGGACTGCAATGAAACAATCAAAAGATCAGGGATTAAGTTTCCTTTGACCAATACAGGAAAACATTGCATGTTCTTCACTCACATGCATCGGCTACTGTATGTCTATTAACTGCGATTCCCCTAAACCAGGTGGTTCTGCTAATGGCAGTTAAGACATGTATTAGTGGCAATTAAGACACAAACTGTAAAGTCTCATAAGAAATGAATCATTTAACTAAATCAATCATTTGACGGCAAAAAAGATTTGAAAACGAAAGTTTCAGATTCCATCAGCAAGAAAACAGAACAAGACAATCTCGTCAAGCAAAGCGGATAATAGCTGTCTTAAAAAGAAAGCAGAAATGAAACTGAAATGCCATGTTCTAATATTTGGACTTTACGGGTGAGATGCGCCTGCAAAGTCATAGTCATCTCGGGTCAAAGTCGTAGGGGGCACAACAAAAATTACAAAGCAACCCGCTTGAGCCCAATTGTGCAATCGCATATGACCGACAGCCTTCAAGAATTCTGTAAATTCGCAAATTTCAACTCAGCTGAATATTTGGAGTTTAATTTAATAGTTAAAATTTAAAATATAATTTATATTATTTTTTAAATAAAATTGTTTTAGATATGACCGTTTAGTTATCAGTATTTTAATATAATATTAAAAAACTAAATTAATTCAAAAGTTTCAACTGTAAAATGAGATATTAAGATGGAATTCAATTTAATTTAATAGTTGAAATTTAAGATATAATTTAATTATGTTTTACTATATTTTTTAAATAAAAATTTTTTAGATGTGACTGCTTGGTTATTAATGTTCTAATATCATGTCAAAGAACCAATTTAATTTAAAAGCTTAAACTATCAAATGAGATCTCAATGTGATTTATATTATTTTTTAATAATAAATATTGTAGTTTTTGTTTTTTAAAATATTTTTTATTTAGAAAAAATATTAAATTTTAAATTAAGTTTGATTTTTTTTTTTTGAAAAGAAAAAACTCAACCCTAATCACGGGGTTGAATTTTATAAAATATAACTGTAAAGTTCTTTATCTACCGAGTGCATTAGTTCTTATAATTTTATTTTTCATTAAAATAAGTGAACTTCTTTAAAAAAAATATGAAGTACCTTGCAAAATCACATTTTAATAAGCTAGGGAGTAGTATATGGAGTGCCTGATAATCTTATTTTAGTGAGCGTCATTTGAAACATTTATATTGTTTGAATTAAAAGTATCATTAAAGATATAACTCAAATTAAGTATTTGAAAAATAAATAAATATGTTCTTAAGAAAATGAATTTGCTACTTAACAATTAAATATATTTTAATTGAATAGGAAGCAAAATTATCAAGAGAGACGTGATGGCATGGTATTCAATTTGTGATTGTTTTATATATATGGATGGACAATTTCTTGATGATATGGGAATTTTGAGTTCTCATAAACTCAAGAGTTCACTATTTTGATTGAAAATAAATGGTAGTTTTAATATAAAATTGAGATTTATATATAAGAAAATGTTAAAAAAATGATAAAAAAGAAGATACATAAGTTATTTGTGTGTATAAGGTAAACTTTAATACATGTATTTTTGTATTTTTAAAAGTATTTAATTTAAAAAAAATAAAATAAAATAAGTTTTTTTTTTATTGAAATATATTACTTTCATGTACATGTTTATTTGTTTTTGTGTTTTAAAAATGTTTTTTATTTTTTTCTCTACTTTAAATTAATTTTTTAATGCTTTCACATCATTTTGATGTGCTAATATCATAAATATTTTTTAAAAAAATAATAAAAAAAATATTATTATAATTTATTTCTAAAAAAAATACTTTAAAAAAATAATATATGCTTCCAAACAACTTTCTTTCTGAATAACTGATTTTTAGAATCTTTATTTAATATATTTTTAGTATTTTTAATTATTATGTTTTAAAATAAAATAATAAAAGTAGGGTATAAAATACAAAGAATAAAATATAATGATCGGTCAGAGGTACTCATGCGTAGGAATGGAAATACCCCACGGTCCAAATTAAAATGAGATGGCAGAGTCACTGTCAGGAGTGTAAATTGCAAAGATTCCTACTTTAGAGACATCGCATGCTTCTCATTATTAATCATAAAGAAATATATATAAAGTTAAAAGTAAAGACAATCCCCCCCGCAAAGTTGAACTTTTTTTCCCTTTAAAACACACCAACCTCTCCTTCACTCATTCTCTTCGAGAAAACATTCGTGACCTCCATTTAGTAGATGTCAGCTGCAGGAAAATATTCTGAGGACGGCACACATTAGCGTGATATAGAACCGTCTAATCGTATTTAAAATGTTTTTTTATTTTAAAATAATAATATTTTTTTATTTTTTAAAATTTATTTTTAACATGAATATGTTTAAACAATTTAAAAATAAAAAAAATAAAAACACTTTTACACAAATGATGGCCATCTGTAACGGTGAAGGAGGTGATGATTGCAGACATCAAGACATAGGGTGAAAAATCCAATAAAAATACTTTAGTAGTGCATCTAGAATGAGATGCTTATGATTCAAGAATTTTACCGTCTACACGGTGGTTATGTCGAATAAAAAAGAATCACTTTTTTTTTTCTTTTTTCTTAATGTCTGAATGCTAAGTTATAATAATCATATCTTTTTCTTTAATTATAATTTTGTAAACTCTTTTTTTTCCTTAATGTCCGAATCTAAGATCTTGTAATAAAATATTGTCGCAGCTCTTCCGAAGTTATAATAAGTTAATATTGGAATAAGGCTGAATATTAGCCAATTCTTTAGCAACAGTTATTTGATACATAAAGGATTAATTATACTAAAGCTTTTAGAAAAAGGATATACAGTTCTTATAAAATAAAGATTAACAGTTAGATTGTTAGTTTCCTTTGTAATCATGGACTTTTATTCCACTTCTACTTACGCCTCTGTTGCGTTGTATATATATATGGTACATTACATAATAAAGTATACACTGCAATTCCAAAGCAGTAACTTTGTTATCATATTCTTTGTTCCTTCTTTTTCTACATGGTATCAGAGCAGGTTTCGATTGACCTGCATTTTATTTAAAGTTTTCTATGGAAGACTCTTCTAAATATGTTGGTGTTGATGACATCAACAGATATTTTAACACATCAGAAGGAGAACAAAGTAATCCAAACCAACGTCTAGGTTCAGTTTTGTTGAATGAACTCAACTATCTTCCTTGGTCAAGAGCTATAACAATTGCTCTTGGTGGAAGGTCCAAATTTGGCTATGTTAATGGCCATATCAAAGCCCCTGACCCTCTCTCGCATAACTATGAATCATGGCAATGCAAGGATCAACTTGTCATGTCTTGGTTACTTAATTCTATGGAGAATAATATTGCTGAAATATTTAGTTATTCAGAATCTTCAATGGACCTCTGGGAGGCTATGAAGGAGATGTATGGAAATTAAAACAATGCAGCTCGTGTTTTTCAAATCAAAAGAGATCTTGCTAATCTGCAGCAAGATGGCAAGACTTATGTGCAACTACTTGGAATTCTGAAAGGTATGTGGAGTGAACTTGCATTATATCGACCTTATACTGTTGATGTTGCAGTATTGAAAAAACGAGATGGGGAAGACAAAATATTCCAATTACTATCCAGTCTTGGTCCAGATTATGAAGACCTTCGAAGTCGAATTCTAATGAATCATGATCTTCCATCCCTTGCGAATGTATGTGCTACAATACAGCGAGAGGAAGCTCGCAGAAAAATCATGAATCCAGAGCCAAGAACCACCTTGCCAGAAACCCGTGTATACGCTGTTACCAGACAAATGAAAAGTAATAAATCTTATAAAGGAAAACGACCAGATTTGAAGTGCACTCATTGTCATAATCTTGGACACACAATCGGGCAGTGTTGGATCCTTCATCCAGAATTAAAGCCTAACTTTGAACAGGAAAATGGACTTCAAAAGGGTTATGAATATAAAGCTCACATTGCTGCTCGCTCTACTGATGATTCTTCTTCAAGTAATGTTGTGAATTTTTCTACCAACCCGTCTGCTCTTCTTAATGATTTTGCCAATTATCTTAAGGAAAAGGGTGATGCCAGCTTGACAACCTCAATCAATTTTGATTCTACAACTATTCTTGGTAAGTTTGCTGGTTTCCTAGCAAACTCTAATCATCTATCCCAAGAGAATTTAGAAGGTATTTTGACTGCTTTTAAAATTGCTTTAGTTGCTAGTACTGTGTATAATTTTTAGGTCATTGATTCAGGTGCCTTTGATCACATAACAAATAAAATGACTAGCTTACATCATTTTGAAAAAATCACTACTCCAATTCATATTTCTGTTGCAAATGGAAAACATGTCCCTGTTGAAGGTAAAGGGAAAATTAAGTTGCTCTCTGAAAATATTGAATCTTTGGTTTTATATGTTCCATCTTTTCCATTCCAATTGCTTTCCATTGGCAAGGTCACTAAAACACTAAATTGTCGTGTTATATTTGATTCTCACCGAGTTCTTTTTCAGGATCGCGCCACCGAGAGGATGATTGGTGAAGGTTTCTTTTTTCAAGGACTTTATTATTTTTCAAATGATTCTAAGCGTCCTCAAATTTCTGCTCTTTCTTCCCTTAGTCAGGATCAAGTTTTATGGCATCAACGTTTAGCCCATCCTTCCGAGAATGTTCTTACAAAATTAATGCCCAGTCTAGATGCCAGAAACATCACTTGTGATACATGTCATCAATCAAAATCCACCAGACTCCCTTTTTCACCCTCTATGTCTAGAGCTAATGAGATGTTTGAACTTGTACACTCTGATATTTGGGGACCAACTATTGAATCCTTTGATGACTACAAGTATTTTGTTACTTTCGTTGATGATTTTTCTCGTGTAACATGGATATATCTTTTAAAATTCAAAAGTGAGGTTGTTGATGTTTTTAAGGATTTTTATACGCTAGTCATAAATTAATTTTCTACGAAACTTAAAATTCTTAGATCTGATAATGGCACCGAATACATGTCTCAAAAAATGAAACAGTATCTAGCTTCTCATGGCATTTTACATCAGTCTAGCTATGTTGGTACACCCCAACAGAATGGGGTAGCTGAACGCAAAAATAGAGATCTGCTAGAAAAAACTTGAGCCTTAATGATACAAATGCATGTTCCCAAAACTTTTTGGTCTCAAGGAGTATTATCTACTGCATATATTATTAATTGGCTACCTAGCCGAGTGTTGTTTTTCAAAATCACCACTTGAAGTTTTGCAAAAACAATCACCTGATGTATCACATTTAAGGGTGTTTGGTTGCATATGTTTTGTGCATATTCAGGCTTCAAATCGTGATAAACTTGACGCAAGGGCTGCTAAATGTATTTTCTTGGGATATTCTTCAACCAAGAAGGGATATAAATGCTATCACCCTCATTCCCGAAAATTATTCATATCAAGAGATGTTCATTTTGAAGAAACTATTCCATACTATTGTGAGATAAATCAGCAGACATCTTCAAAAGATATTTTTCCTCTTCCATATCCAACTCCTGCAGACACGGTATCTCCCTCATTCTTACCTCCCGCGACTAGCAACACCCCATCATCAACCACTGATGAGTCCTCAGGTACAGAGAGCTTCAGTCAAATTATTTCAGAATCTGAAAAAGATCATTAACACTTTAAACCCAATGCAAATCCCGGTAGCAGTATCCCTATGTCTACTACAGGACCTTCTTCTAGCACAAGGGCTGCTAATCATGAGGGTGATTCCCTGAATGAGCAATCTGAATTGGAGACTCATGTTATTCCTTTGCCATAGACTCGTAAAAATCCAGCTCGTAATCGTGCTCCTCCAATTAAAATGAAAGATTTTGTCACATTTGCAGCAAGACATCCTATTTCAAATTCCCTTACATACGAACAACTCTCCCCTGATCATGTAACATATCTTTTTGCTATATCTAATGTACAGGAGCCACGAAATTTTCAGGAAGCTAATACTCAAGATGAATGGAAACGTGCCATGAATGATGAACTCCTAACTCTTGCTCAGAATCAAACCTGGAGTATTGTCAAACTTCCCAAAGGAAAACATGTTGTTGGCAGCCGGTGGGTGTATAAAACAAAGTTTAAATCTGATGGCACCATTGACAGACATAAGGCACGTCTTGTAGCTCAAGGATTTACTCAAACCTTTGGAGTGGATTACAAGGAAACCTTTGCTCCTGTTGCAAAGATGAACACTATTCGTGTTTTATTATCCGTTGCCGTAAACAAAGGATGGTTAATGTGTCAGATAGACGTAAAAAATGCCTTCTTGCATGAGAATCTTGAGGAAGAAGTCTCTACATAAAATTGCCTCCTGGTCATCCTCAAGCTTCAGATCCTACCTTAGCATGACGACTTCACAAATCACTTTATGGTTTGAAGCAGTCTTCACGTGCTTGGCATGCTCAATTAGGTGTTGTTCTTGAAGAGCTTGATTTCAAAAGAAGTAATGCGGATTCATCCTTATTTGTCCATCTTGGACCTAAGGAAACATTGGTGGTTCTTATCTACGTTGATGATCTTATTATTTCAGGAAATAACAGCGAGGCTATATCACGTCTCAAAGCCACCTTACAAGATCACTTTCCAATTACAGATCTTGGCAAATTGAAGTATTTTCTTGGAATAGAAATGGCAGCTTCTCATAAAGGATTATTTCTTAATCAACGCAAGTATGTTCTTGATTTACTCAAAGATGCTGAGATGATGGATGCCAAGCATGCCCCTACTCCATTGGATAGTAAATTGCAGCTTGCCAAAAACAGTGAGCCCCTTCAATCCATTAATCACTACCAACATCTTGTAGGTAAGCTCATTTACCTTACCATTACGCGACCTGATATAGCCTACGTAGTTAGCCTTGTTAGCCAATTCATGCATGCACCTACTATTCTCCATCTGAGTATTGTCAAGCGCATCCTACGCTATCTAAAGGGTTCTATTGGACGTGGAATTGTCATGGCCAAAAACGATCACACTCAGATAACCGGATACAGTGATTCAAATTGGGCTGGCAATGCCATTGATCGCAAGTCAACCACTGGCTATTGCATGTTTGTTGGTGGTAATCTTGTCTCTTGGCGTAGCAAGAAACAACATGTCGTTGCACATTCTAGTGCTGAAGCCAAATATCGTGTCATGGCATCAGTTGCTTGTAAGTTAATTTGGCTTAAAGGTCTCCTATCTGAACTGGGTTTTCCAAGTAACATCCCTATGACCTTCTTTTGTGACAACCAAGCTGTCATGCATATTGTCGCCAATCCTGTGTTTCATGAAAGAACAAAACACATTGAAGTTGATTGCCATTTTATTCGTCAACAAGTTCAGTCTCAGATTATTCAAACTCATTACGTCCGCAGTCATGATCAACTTGCTGATGTGTTCACAAAATCCTTGACCTCTGCTCATTTTCACCGACTGTTGTCCAAGCTTGGATCAATTAATCCTCTTGATCCAGCTTGAGGGGGAGTATTGGAATAAGGCTGAATATTAGCCGATTCTTTAGCAACAGTTATTTGATACGTAAAGGATTAATTATACTAAAGCTTTTAGGAAAAGGATATACAGTCCTTATAAAATAAAGATTAACAGTTAGATTGTTAGTTTCCTTTGCAATCATGGACTTCTATTCCACTTCTACTTATGTCTCTGCTGCGTTGTGTATATATATATGGCACATTACATAATAAAGTATACACTGCAATTCCAAAGCAGCAACTTTGTTATCATATTCTTTGTTCCTTCTTTTTCTACAGTTAATAATAATCAAATTCAGAGCTCGTTAGTGAATTTTTATTTATTGCTTCTTTCGGGGTTTTTTTCTATTTATCACATAAACATTTATTCATGTATAGGGAACTTCTAATTAAATAAAGCATATGTTTAGAATTGTGATGGTGATTGAGGTTTAAAGTATTTTTTATTTAGAAATATATTAAAATAATATTTTTTTATTTTATAAAAATTATTTTTGAGATCAGCACATCAAAATAATCTAAAAATATAAAAAAATTATTTTTTTAAAAAATACAAGTTCAACTAAATTTCTAAACAGTATGAAAATATAAAAGACTAATTGCATTATTGTGCACATATGCCAAGTCTAATTGTTCAAGATGGTGTGGCTATCATTGGAAAGGGTATAGAAAGAATTCGTGAGAGTGAACTCCTGAATTGGGTGGAGAAGCTTCACTTTTCATGTCGTATTAATGCAAAATAATATGTATTTAATGACTAATGATAACCATAGCATCAATAATTGGTAAGATGAAATCAAAACCTCATGATTCGGATATGCTACATCCAATTTTCATCAATAAAATGAGATGTAACAGCCATGATTCCCTTTCCTTGATTGATTGCTGGAAGTCCACAAGTCTGCCTTCAAAGCAATCCTACTTCTACTTCCCTTCAATAACACTAGAGTTCAGAATTATTAATATTTATTAATATCAAAATTAAAAATTTTCTTAGTTTGATATTTAGTAACATCAAAGACAGTTAAATCAGGAATTCCATACCTTTGACACTAGATTTGAAAATATTTTTAATTGAAAATTCAATAATGCTAGAGGCAAAAATATTATAAATGGACTATCTATAACACAACACAACAAACCCTTAATAATTTAAAACAAAACCAATAATACAGTCTACTTTAAATAGGATACTTTAAAAATGATATCATTTTTCATTTTGCATAATCAGTTTTATATTATAGAATCTATATTGTTCAAATAGGGTTTTTTAAAAATCATAATATTAAGTGGTAATTTCTTAAACAATATATTTTTTCTTTAAAAACAGATGTCAAATATCGAAAAAAAAATCAAGGTTGTCATGATGTTGGGTAACAATATTGAGTGTTTGGTAAAGTATGTTTAGAATAAATTTTTCATACCCAATCAACACTAATTAAAAAATAATGTTGAGATGATGAGAATGTATTAATCTTGATTTTTATTTAAAATAAGAAAATTTTACCTTGACCATCTAGAGGTTTGAGTTTGGTAACACTTTGCATCATATTATTTATATAATTAATAGCAATTTATATATTAAATTAGCAACACGCTACAACGTGATATTATAATTAATTTAACGTCTAAAGTTACCTTGTCACATAAATTTTGCATCTTCTTCTTCACCAACTTTGTCGCCAACTAGGTTTTCGCCGCCAACAATAATTGACAATGAATTATGTATGTGTTTGCAAGCTGCCAGCATAACTTCGCCTTTATCATTTCTAATACCAACCCCATGCTCTCTTGACCAAAACAAAGTTGCGTCATTATTTTATAATAGTAATAGCTATTATAGCCATCATAAAACTTCTACTCCTGAACGAGTCAGATAATTATTTTTTTAAGAAAAAATATTATGTTTAGCTGATGTAAAGAAATGATAAATAAATGTTGAATGATAAAAAAAAAAAAAATCAACTCGTCTTATACCATTTCAAATATTAAAAAATAAAATAAAAAAATTATTATTTAAAAAAAATAATTAAAAAGTAAGCCTACTCAAATGAACTTATTAAAAATTATAATAGTGAAAATTGTAGTAGTGATGATAACTTGTTAAAAATTATCAAATATAGAAGAAAATCTCCAACAACAAGAAAATTTTTTGCACACGGTAAGTCTATTTGAAATTATAGTAGTGATGATGGTTCAAAATGGTTTTTATTTAAAAATATATCAAAATAATTTTTTTTTTATTTTTTAAAAATTATTTTTAATATCATTATATTCTAAAAATATACATAAAAATTTATTTAAAATAAAAAAACTTAAAATTTTTAAAAACACGGTGCACCAAACACACCTTACCAAAACTCCACTAAACCTTTACGCGCCTCTGTGTATGTGCCATGTGCCATGTGCCATGTGCCGGACAAGTTTGAGTTTTTAATAACTTTTTAATGATTGTAAAGAGCAATTTACTTCTTTATCCATTTGATTTTTTTAAAAAAAAAACACCTTATAAAAATACAAAAATACCCCAAAAGCATAAATTAATTATGAAACTGAGGGCAATTCAATAAATTTAATGTGCCCTGAATTTTAATTTTTAATTAGTGTAAAGATCAATTTACCGTTTCATCCATCCGATTATAACAAAAAACAATAAATGAAAATACAATAATGCCCCCCAAAAAAATTAATTAATTTTGAAACTGAAACTCAATTTAATAAATTTATTATGCAATAAAATATGAAATTTTAAAAAAAGTCCATAGAAGTCAAATATCGTTTTTTTTTTTGTTTTAAAGGTAATAAAGGCATTTCATTGTTCTAAAAAAAAAGATATATATACCTCTAGTCAAAAAAAAAAAACAAATAAATTATAATAAAAAATATCACTTTACCCCTTGCTTAATCTTTCTAGTGCTATCACCATCCACAATAAATTCTTTCTAGTGCTAGAATAAACTTCTTATCATCCTATGTATTTTTGGTAAATTAAAACGAGTTATTCATAGGATAAGACTATGCTACTTTATCACCCTCAAAATTTAATTTTATAATTGATATTGTGGTGCATGGTGCTTTTTAAAAATATATTTTTTTAAAAAAATATATTAAAATATTTTTTATTTTTAAAATCAACATATCAAAACTATTAAAATACACTAAAATATATCAATTAAATTTTTTTAAGCCAAACACACTTTTCAAACGCATACAATCACAATTTCATAAGCAAAAATAAACAATGCTTTAGGTAAACCCGAACTCGACCTTTCAGAGAAAAAAACTGTCCCAAACCTGCCCTACTTGAATCGGGTATGCATGGGATCGAGGAGTTTTGCCGCCCCTAACTAATATCTCATAAAGAAGAAGAAGAAGAAGAAGTGGGCTTTTATGAGTTGGTCCCATTTATTGGCAGGGCCTTCTTTATCCAAGCTACTCGTCGTCTACTGTTCAATGAGTGGCCATACCATTCGGGAACGATTGAATTGTCGTATGAGCAAAGGGACGACACAGTACCAGGGCAGTGCATTTAAAAATGTCAATGAACGAACGCCGTTATCTAGTTGCAAGCTCGCACCGCACCAGTTTGTCTGAACAGTGAAGAAGAAGAAAATGGCACAAAGAATAGGCTTACAGCTCTTTGTCAGCAGATTATCATCATACACGACAAATCATGAGCTCAAAAGGTTGTTTTCTCCCTTCGGTGCTGTTTCGGAAGGTAGAAGAAGATTTCACTTGCTTTCAATTACCTTTCATTCTTTATCTGTTTCGTTTTTAAACAAATATTTTCTAATTTATGTTGTCTGTGTAGCTAGACTAGTTGTTGAATCAAAAACACTCAGGCCGAAAGGGTTTGGTTTTGTTACTTTCGAGTCAGAGGCTGATGCACACAAGGCATTGAAGGCAATGAATGGCAGGGTATTTTCCTACTTTCTTCTCTGTTTTTTTCTTAATGTTTTCCTAATGGCCACTAAATTATCTTGTCGAACATTTTCCCTCTTTCGCGTGTTTGTAAATTCAGTTATCCTTCACGGATTTCTTGTCAAACTTTGTAGAAATGGTTAAGAGCAGGGGAAGCTTAGTCGTCCTTTTCTTCTCTCTTGAATCCACCTTATTTTCCCTAGGTTGCCTGCAATAATTGAAACCATAACCCTCCAATGTTGGCTCCTTTTCTGCTTATTTACGGTGGGTGAGGTAGCAGGCCTCGTGTAGCTGGGATGGGTCTCGGTCCTCTAAAAAAGGGTTTATTTCAGACACTCTAGGTGTTCTTTATAAAGCAAGTATAGCATTGTTTAACCATTGTAGATGACGGTTCTTGTGAAGGCTGTAATATGTATATACATGCATACATGTAGAAGAGGGTAAGAGACCATCATGCTTGGGGAACTGATTAAGTGGCCTGGACGCTATCACTGTTGATAATTTAGCAGCAAAGTATACATCAAGATCTAACAATGGTTTCAATCTTCACCATTGTAATGTTAGGATTTTCTTCCGTTTTCTGGGCAATGATCAATATTTGGTCTAGCTCTGGCATGTTACTCTCTTGTTTAAACATCCTGAAATAGATTTCTGATCAGATGTGGTAATCCTCGGCTCATTTCTTCCTTTGCAAAATTAATTTTAACTTGTAGCAAGAATATGCTTAGGAGTTTTTGCTGTTGGATTTAATAGATTGGTCCAATCCAGGATCTTTCACATGCCACGAGAAGACTATTTTTAAATTTTTGCAAAAAAAATTTTTTTATCACAACAACAATATTAATAATCTGCTCTGCTCGGAGGGCTACCTTTTCTTATCATGCACCACTGAATGGATCAGGAGAGGTTGTTGTTGGCAGTGTGCTTACACTTTCAATGGTTAGTGTGATTCGAAGGAAGCAGAGTCCAGTATTTTTTTACGAGTTTTTTCAGTATGACTCGTTTTTTTTTCCATAACATTTCCTCTCAATTTGACATCAATCCCATTCCTGCTTAGCTTCTTATTGTTTATTTCTGGAAACTGAAATAAGGGGAAAGCTTAAGTGTTTTGTTTAACTCTCTGGGTCTTCTTTCAGCTCTTGGATTTAAATCCTTTTTATTCTTTTGTTTGCATACAAAAAATTGAAACATTAGCACCAACCTTACTCTGTTGGAACTCATTATATCACTGCTTTTTATGCATGGTTAAGTTGAAGCGATCATTGCTTGTGTTAAATAATGTGACTTGAAGCATTTAAGAGCACTTTTATATCTGATTTTTCACGCCTGCCACATTTCTGTTTTGGCATACAGATCGTTAATGGAAGGCTGATCTTTGTTGAAGTTGCAAAGGATACCGAGCGATGATGTAGCTCTCAACAGATATTAGATGAAGGGATTGTGCACAGTTCTCTTTTATTTCCCCAATTCTGTTGGGTAATTAGGGAAACCAAGAGGGCATGGACGTCCAAGTGTTGGTAAAAGTATATTGTAAGACAACTTATGATTCGTGTAGAAGGTATAATTTGTGGAAGGGGGGAATTAATGCATTTGCTTTCAATACTTTGCTTAAGCACTCGATTGTGCTCGTGCTTTTGCCCGGACGAGTAACTTGACTTCATTATTGTAGAAGGAGAAGTTGCATCATTGTAGAGTTTCCTCGGGTGCTTTGGGGTGATCTTGTGTTCGAGTTTTATCCCAACACTGCCAAAATAGCAAAATTGAGTGGATTCCAGTTAACAGAATCTCAAAAGGTGAGCTCCTTTGGCGATGGTTTAACAAATGAAGAGGGACTGTTTATTTTAGCGGGCAGAGGCTGAGAACTGTGATAAGGCTACCTCATACTGTCTAATGGATTTAAACTCTTTCTTGGCTTGATATTTGTAAAATTATGCAGACCTGAAGAATGGAGGTGGATAATGTATGAGGGTATCCAATTCGTGAACCATTATTAGACCATGGTATTTGATTCACCAGATGCATCATTTATTTTACTCTCTTTTTATATGTAACGCCCAGCCCAATCCTTGCAAGGCAAATCTTTGAGGGTTCTGCTCTTTCTAGGAGATGCTGCTGGCATTTCAAGTCTGAACCCATCCATCTGTGATAACCCACCGTATCATGTTTTAGGTAAAGGAAATTGTACACGGTTTAACAATTATATACTGTTCCAAATCCCATTCATTCTTTTACCTGCGACTAGTTCAACATGCAATTTAGCAGGAGAATTGATGGCTTAAGGCGATTCACATCCAACGGGACGCTGATGCTTGGTGGTGATCAAAATCGGTTGTAAGAAACGTTAGAAAGATGTAGGTTTTAACTTACAACTACTGGGTTTTGAACACAGCAGAAACTGAACACAGGCATAGACTTGCAACACGCACTCTTCAAGTACAATAACCATGGAACTGCAGGCTAGTTTCCAATAGGGTAAAACGATCTGCTTCCATATTCTAGTCTCTTGCCCCATCTGAACCCCCCTCCCAATAAAACCTGACCTATTTTCTACTCTAAGAAACCAATCGGGAAGGAAAGAAAGAATAGGGACAGAAGTAATATAGACGTTTCTATTTTTACTTTTGACATGTTTGGTGAACCATTGCACATTAGGAAAACCTTACTCAATAAGCAGCATCTAACCTGTAATAGCCAAGTGTTGACAGGAAATCAAAAAAATTTGTCCTGTTTAGTTCTGGAAGATGATCAAGAACAAGCACTTATTATCTGAACATGTAGTAAAGCACTTCCAAGTTCTAAGAGCACACGATGAGCAGAAATGTTGACGACGGAACAAACCCAATGATTTTCAACAAATATTATCACTGCTCTATGACTACGAATGTGAAATTCGCATACCGTGTAATGGATCAGACAAGACAAAAGCTCCTCCTCATGACCACTTATGAGCATAATGCACACGGATATTTCGGTCATCCAGCAACTGGAATAGAGCATAGAACAAAACATTAATAGATGACACACATTATCTCAATATCAACACTCAAAGCAGGATTCATGTAACAAACAAGCTAAGGAGGATAATAGCTATCGAGCATGATAATTAATGAAAACATGCCTGGCCATCCATTTCTTTCAAAGCTGTGCTGGCTGCAGCTTCAGAAGAGAACTGCACAAAGCCGTAGCCTTTGGATTCACCATACACTCGGTGACATATCACTTTCACTGCTAAAAATAGACAAGGCTATAAAATTTCCAAAAGAATAAGGAAAACCACAAGGGCTCCTGGCCAATACGTTACCTTCAATTACTTCACCATATTTTCCAAAAGCATCCTTTAAAACAGTTTCATTGGTGTCGTAAGAAAGCCCTGCATCCATCACCGCGGATTAAATTGATGGATATTGGTAGCATAGAAAAACGCATGCAGAAATGAAGAAGGAGAAAGAAAATTGGAGACCTCCAACAAATAATTTGGTGGATAAGTGGCGGGCCAATAACCATCTGGCTAAGGGCAGACTGACGCTTCGATTCAGACACTGCATCCCTTGTTATCCTACGCTTCCCTGAAAACAGATTGAAATGGGTCTGATTCTTTAAGTCAGAAATTAGTGAGAGATGAAACTAGAGACTGATCACTGATGGAAACGTCTTGATGCTTTTGCATCTTCTTAGGTCCAAACTAAAATGGAACCCATGTTTTCTTTGCCCGCAAGATGTTCGAGAATTTGGCTACGACGTTTTTAAAAAAGAGAAGAGAGAGAGAGAGAGAGAGAGATTCAAAACTACACTGTTTGTTTTTGGTATTTAAAAATATTTTTTATTTTAAAATATATTAAAATAATTTTTTTTAATTTTATTTTTTATATTAATACATTAAAATTACTGAATTTTTTAAAAAATATTAATTTTATATTTTTTCAAGTTAAATATATTTTAAAATATAAAATAAAAAAGAATTGACCATAAATATATTTTTAAAATATATCCAAACACAATTTTAAAGACAAAAGCACAAAGTCACCGTAGAAAAAATTGGACAGGCAACAAAAAATTGAATCAACTCAATGTGGCTGGAATTCATGGGAAGTCCTTTTACTTTCAATTTTATTATTATATTGATCAATCTATATGATTTTAATATACAATAATCTTTTTACAATATATGATGATACTTATTGATCTATTGTCCAGCTTCGTAATGCAAGTCCATCAACTTGACAAATTATCATTTATTATCATAAATAAAGGATGGAAATCTACACGTGTATGATTTATTATAAATAGAAATAAGAAAAAAAATACATTAAATTCTTGAAATTAATAAAAGTAATTTTTTTTTATAAGAAGAGGTGAAAACATATTTGAAATGGTAGACAATATTAATTATTTTTTCTAGAATTACTATATGAATTGAACTTTATCTTACATATAACAATGACATCGTCCTTTCTTACAGGAGGTATGCTGTCCACCATTAACTATAATTAGAAGGTATCAGTTTTTTAACGTGGATTGTACAGTGAAAAAATTAATGCTTTTAATTTTTTTTTGTTTTTTTTGTTTTTTTTTAAATTAATTTTTTTTAATTTAGTTTGTTAATATTAAATTTTTTTATTTAGTTATAAAACTTTCATAACACGAATCTCAGATTTGATGAGTTAATCTGGTTTGACAAGTTAACCCAGTTAATTCCAATTTTTTTTTTTTTTTTCATTATATTTTTTTCTTCTTATTGATTTTTTTTTTTATAGGTTTTTTCCTTTGCTTTCTCTTTTTAATTAATTTTTTTTTGTTTAATTTAATTTATTAATATTAATTTTTTTATTTAGTTATCACATTCTCACTACTTAAATTTCATGTTTGACGGATTAACTTGGTTTGGTGATTTAACCCGGTTAATTATATTTTTTCATTAGTTTTTTTCTTTCAATTTTATTTTTTTAATATTGTAACTATAACTATAAGAGATCAACCTTTCACTATGGATTGCATTATGCAAATCCACGGTGAAAGACAAATGCCTTTTAGTTATAGGTTTTTTTTTGTTTTTTATTTCTTTTTAATTATAATTTTTTTGTTTGATTTAGTTTGTCAATATTTTTTTTCTATTTAATTATCACAGTCTCTTGACACGAATCTCATGTTTAACGGATTAACTTGGTTTAACGGGTTAGCCCAGTTGATTCAGTTTTTTTTTTTTCAATTAGTTTTTTTTCTTCTAATTTCATCTTTTAATATCAATTTGATTGAAAATTAAACTTTATAATTTGTTTTATTTATTTTTTATTGGATTATCATAATCTCATGAGGGGATTTTATTGTACCCCTCCTCACAAAATAATATTAATTGGAATAGTGCTTTATTTTGTTTTTTTTCTTTTTCAATTAATCTTTTTTTTTTGTTTGATTTTATTCTTTAATATTAATTATTTTTTTCTATTTAGTTGTCACACTTTTATAACACGACCTTATTGCCGGACCCATATCCAACGCTCTTAGGTCTGGTGTTACAACACACCCAAGACTCTTGGACTTAACGTTGCAGTTAAACTTACTTAAACTTGGGTAATGCAAGTTTAATATTATTATTAATATTAAAAATATTATTATTAATATTAAAAATATTATTATATCTATTATAGATATCATTATTTTTATTATAATGAATATTGCTAATATAATAATTAATAAATAGGTTTTTTTTTGCTTTTTTCTTTTTATTTAATGTTTTTTTTTTGTTTCATTTAGTTTGTTAATATATATTTTTTTTTATTTAGTTATCACACTCTCATGACATGAATCCCAAGTTTGACGGGTTAACCTAGTTTGGCGGGTGAAACCAATTAATTAAGATTTTTTTTCTTTTTTTTTAAGTAGTTTTTTTTTCAATTTTATTTTTTAATATTAATTTGATTAAGAATTGAACTTTATAATTTGTTTTGTTTACTTTTAATTTGATTATTGTAATCTCATGAGGGATTTTACTGTACCCCTCCTCACAAAGGTAATTCATTGGAATGATGCTTTGCTTTGTTTTTTTTTTTCTTTGTTTTTTTTTCTTTTCAATTAATCTTTTTTTTGTTTAATTTCATTATGTAATATTAATTATTATTTTTCTATTTAGTTATCATATTTTTATGACACGATCTTATAACCAGACCTACATCCAAAGCAACACCAAACCCATTTAAACTTAGATTATGCAAGTTTAATATTATTATTAATTTTATAAATATTACTCTTATGTTAGACATTACAACCAGACCTAAGACTTTTGGGTACAGCTTTGCAAAAAAACCTAACACTCTTAAATCTTAACCTTTTTTGATATTTTTTATGAAAAAAAAAAATTAACCTGCGGCATAGCGCGGACCACATAACTAGCAGTAATGAAATTTGGTTTTACCAGTGGGTTGACTTGAGGTCTTAATTGGATTTTAAATCATAAAAACTTTTGCTTATAATTTACCCGATTAAATCTTGGTGATTTAGCATAACCTGAGTAAGATCAAATTTGTTAATAAATTTAAAAAATATAAATTAATTTATAAATATTTAACTTCGCATGTCATTTTTTTATACACTACATTCACATGATTTTTTTTTATTTGAGATAACTATATATAACCTATATCCATATAAATTCTTTATTAACTTTTCAACATGTAATAACAACACTACACTTTATTTTTTTATGGCCTACATTTACATGCATTGTTTCTTAAATGTTCGATGTGGGATAACTATATATGGCTACATCCACACATATTGTTTTAAAATTTTTCAATATGGAATAACTATATTACATTTAATCATTCTTTTTATAGCTTAATTCCAGATAAATTGTTTCTTAATTTTTCGGAATGGAATAACTACATGTAATCTATATCCAAGTAGATTGTATATTAAGTTTTTAATGTGAGATAAATATATTATACTTTTTTTTTATATCCTACATCCATATAAATTATTTTTAACTTTTTAAATGTGAAATAATTATTTTACACTTCACATTTATTTATTTTTATTGCCTACATTAACATTTATATTTTAAAAACTTTTCTAGACGAGGTATTAAAATCTCAAACATTTTTTTTATTATTTTTTCTAACTTGTGTGTTAACATGAGACTCGATTTCTTAATTAGATTAATTTCAGGTCAATTTCAATAATTATTTTGTCTGCTATAGCTATTAAACTCAACAAATATAACCAATGGTCAAACGAGTTAATTGGAGTGTACATAGATTAACATTTAAAAATCAGACATGCAACAACCCTCTTCCCCTCTCCACCACTTAGATTTTAGTTTTCATTTAGGTCTGGAACTGAAAAGGGAGAAATTTTTAAAGAGAGAAACCCGAATTTATTGTGTCAAATATCTCCTATTCTAAAATTAAATATTGGCCTCATAATTTCACACTCAAAAAAATGTGTCTGATTTGGTAATTTTGTGAAATAGGGAGAGAAATCTCACTTGAAGAGAGAGAAGATACATGTATTATTTGATTGATTTTTTAATTTAATAAATAAAAAATAACTTTATTATTTTATCACATTTAAAAATTTTTATTGACCCAAGATAAAGATATATATAGTAAGTTTTCAGAACATAATAGGCAAGTCAATCAAATTATATAGTATATCTAGGACAATTTTTTTTTAAAAAAAAAGTTGATAGATTTTAACTAGGTTAACGGGTAATAAATTATATATATAGAGATTTCATTAATTTTTATTTTTTTATTTATAAAACTCATTATAAATTAAAAATGTATTTGGAAGGGTAGTAGCAATTACGGTTTAAAATATTTTTTACTTAGAAATATATTAAAATATTTTTTTATTTTTCAAAAATTATTTTTAATATCAGTATATAAAAACATTCTAAAAATATATATAAAAAATTAATTTTAAACAAAATAAAATTTTAAATTTTAATGAACGTGATTTAAACTGTATTCCAAAACAAAAGGTCTTGGATTAGAAGTTGTTTGAGGCTATGTGTAACTCTGTGTTTCATGATATTTTAAATTTTTTTATTTTTTTATTATTTAATGTACTGATTTAAAAAATAAATTAAAAATTAATAAAATATTATTTTAATATATTCTTATATAAAAATATTATTAAGAATAAACAACACCACCCAGCTAAACTACCTGCCGATCGGGTTCATAACAGCGTTGCAGGGTTGATGATTTTAAAAAAAAAAGGTGGCAAAAATAGAATTTTCACGAGGGACAACGTGTCTAATTATAACTGGGACCCGTAAGTACCGTGTCCCTGTTGTCACGCATGAGCACCCTCATCATGACATTTATTTTTGAATTCTCATCGACCAAAAAAAAAAAGTAGGGAGTCCTTCACCCGAGAGGAGAGACACACACACAGAATTCTGCCTCTCTCAAAAAGTCGGCATTTGAAGAAAGCAAACCCCAATTCCTCTACCCCTCTCCCTCCCGCTATAAATCTCTCTCTATTTTTTGTGTGATATTTATCTAACTAATTCATTCATATACCTCCTAATCTACAACCATGGTCAGTCTCTTCTTTCTTACTCTTTACTTTACTTTCTTACTCTAAAAAGTCTCTCTTTTGATCTATGATTTGTAAGCAACAGGCGATTAAGTTATTTTTTTGTAGATCTGACTTGGCCTTTCTCTTTAATTTGATGCTCGGATCTTTCGAGACTTAACATCTTCTGATTTGGTGACTTAATACATAATTTTTTGTCGGATCCGATTTGTTAACTTGATCTATGTATGTCGTGTTCTATTTCCGGCTTATATGAAATTCCATTTTGTTGCTCTATTTTGTTTGCTTTTGCTTAGTACAGAAAGGTAGTTTACAAGATGAGGATTCGGACATGAGACCATGTTTTTATCTGGGACTGTTTTCTGTTCAGTTTCACATTTATTCCCTGCAACTGTATCAAGTGATTTAGATGCATTAAGGTAAGCTTTTTCTCATGGCCAAGTGCATCGTTTCTTGCACACAAAGGTCGAGTTCCTGGTTGCCATGGATCTTGGATTCTTTAGCACTAGAATGCATGCGGTCGTAATGCTGACTCGTCCAAAATGGCTGCGGTTAATCTTATTTAATTACCAACAGTTAACTAATAATGTTATAGCTTTGATTATCTATATCTGGCTCATTTTTCTATATTAAAAAAAAAAAAAACGGGAATTCTCTTTTGCCCATTGTCAAACACCTAGGTTATGTTTCCGTTTTTAATAAAGCGTCGTTGTTTTTTACTTAGTTTTGTCAAACCTCGACACGTAGGTTAGGATTAGGAATTGCTACAAAATCCTCTGTGCTGCGACTTCCTTTCTTTGTTCTGTTCCTCTATTTTTTCAACTACCTTTCTGGTTGTTATTGGTCATTTGATTTAATGACAAACAGAGTTCGAATGTTCAGCTTTCTTATAAACCTTATGTCTTAGAGGTCTTGCGCTTCGCCTTATTCGATAGGGTGCTATGTTCAGTCAATTATGTAAAATGGAATGACTGTGAGAAGATGTATGGTCCTTACTGAATCCCTAATGTGTTGAGACGGAGAAGATGTAGGTTATAAAATATAGGTCAAGTGAATGAGTTTGGAAGCTTAAAAAACTAAAAAATCTTGGCCAATGTGGTTCCTGTGTCTTTCAATCTTCTCGACTGTTTCAAGTCTTGCAACTTCTTTCTTTCTTTCTATGCTATTGTTTTGAAACTTTGATGGACTAATGTCATGACTTTGGGTATTATGTCTTCCAAGATGTGATCCATTATACACTTAAAAAATACGTAGATTTGTTTTTATGTGGTCCTCCCCTTAGGGCATCCTAATAAAGAATGAATCAAACAAGTGATAAGAGATATCTTGTTAAAACATCGCTTCTCCATCTTACCATATATCACACCCCGCTGCGTGCAGGCCAACGCAGCATCTGGTATGGCTGTGCATGATGACTGCAAGCTGAAGTTCCTGGAGCTGAAGGCAAAAAGAACTTACCGCTTCATAGTTTATAAGATTGAAGAAAAGCTAAAGCAGGTTATTGTGGAGAAGCTGGGTGAGCCAGCTCAAAGCTATGAGGATTTTACTGCAAGCCTCCCTGCTGATGAGTGTCGATACGCTGTTTATGATTTTGATTTCATGACTGCAGAGAATGTTCAAAAGAGCAGGATTTTCTTCATTGCATGGTAATGATCCATTCACCCTAACTGCATTTATTATTTTTGGGCTTTGAACTGTTTTCTCATCATTTTTTTGTGGCTTACAAGGTCCCCTGACACATCAAGGGTGAGAAGCAAGATGATTTATGCCAGCTCTAAGGACAGGTTTAAGAGAGAATTGGATGGTATTCAGATAGAGTTGCAGGCAACTGATCCAACTGAAATGGGTCTTGATGTCATTAGAAGCCGTGCTAGTTAAGTGTTTATAGCCTGTGGCGGTGAACCTGACTGAATTATGAAATCGGTTTGTTTGTTTGAGTTTTATCCGATAGCCCTCTTCTGGAATCAATCCAGTGATTTTGATTGTATTTTTTTTATGATCCATCATGTAATGAACCTATGCGATGTGTGTTTCTTTATAGCCATACTTACAATCTTTGTTGTACTAGTATTTGGTTTTTACAACTCTGAAAATGGATGTTCCGACAATTTCTCATATTTGCATTAGAAGACTTGTTCTAAACATGAATAAAATATAGCAATAAAAAACTTAAAAGAGTTACTGTATTGGTGAGATTTATAAATGAGTTTAGGGTATATTTTGAAACGGTGGATGTAGTTATTTTTTAGTTGTTGTTTTTTAAAGTGTTTTTTATTTGAAAATTTATTAAAATAATATTATTTTTATTTTTTTAAAAGTTATTTTTATATCAATATATTAAAATAATTTAAAAATATTAAAAAAATTAAAAATTAAAATAAAAAAATTAAAATTTATTTTAAAATATAAAAATAAACGCTAGATTGTGATTCAACTGTAAATGAGTATTTTTGAAATTTTCTTTTTTTTTTTCCTAGTAATTTATATAGAGATAGTTTTGTGATTTCAATTAGGGAAATTGTTGACGGTATGTGGATGCTAGGGTATCATTAGTCCCCCTGTCCAAAGCAAATCATGGGAGGGAGTAATGCGTCTCCAATTTATTTATTTATTAATTTTTAAATTAAAAATTGGTTAAAATAGTTAAGAAATAATAAAAAATTCCATTCAAAAAAATTTGGTTGTTATTTTTTATTTATTTATAGTGAAAAACAAATTTAGTTCACTTTTGAGTGAAGGTATTGTTTTAAAAAAATGACCAAAGCTAAGTCAATTAATTCTGTGAACGAAAGTGAAATTTTAATTTATTAAGTGCAATAAAAGAAAAGCTGGAACGAAATAAAAGGAAAAAAGCTGAAGAAATTTGGGGCCATTAAAATATTTTTTTATTTAGAAATATATTAAAATAATATATTTTTTATTTTTTAAAATTTATTTTTAACATTAATATATTAAAATATATATAAATATAAAAAATAATAACTAAAAAATTAAAAATTAAAAATATTCTAAAAAATTAGATTAAACAACAATGCTAAACACCACTAGCATATCATTTAAAATTGAATTAAATTTTTTAAAAATATACTTTATACATCTGTGTTATAAATTTAGAATATTTTATAATTTCTTCTACAATGATTGCAGTCTTCTTTTTTATTATTTTTTTTTTTTACAAGAAATCAACATTGCTGAAGGGGGCATGAGTTGTTTATATTTAAAAAAAAAAAAAAATTAAAAAAATCAAGTCAAACTAAAAAAATTGAGTTAAATTAAGAAAAACGAGCCAAACTAAAAAAACTGGTTTGAATCAATTTTTATTCTAAAATAATCAAACCTAAATTGATTGGTTTGATTTTGATTTTTTTAAAAAAAAACTGGTTTGATTATTTTTTTTATAAAAACCAAACTAAATCAAAAATATTTATCCTTAATTTACAACGATAAACAAATTTACTTTGCTTTTAAGTAAAATGACCAAAGCTACATAGAATCATTATTCAATTTGAAAATTAATTCTGTGAACTAGATATTTATTATTATCAAGTAACAAAAAAAATTTTAATTTATTGAGTGCAATAAAAAAAAGTTGGAACAAAATAAAAAAAAATAATTGAAAGAAATTTGATTCCAGGATGACCGCATTTTGAATTGAGAATGTAATAATTTAAAGTATTTTTTATTTATAAATATATTAAAATAATATATTTTTATTTTTAAAAAATATTTTTAATATTAATATATCAAAAAAAAATGAAAAAAAAATAAAACTGAAAAAATAAAAATATTATAAAAAATACAGTTAAACAACAATACTAAATACCGCTGGCATATCAATTAAAATTAAATCTTATTTTTAAAAAATATACTTTATACGTCCGTGTCATAAATTTAGAATATTTTATAATTTCTTCTACAATGATTGCAGTCTTCTTTTTAAAAAGTTTTTTTTTTTTTACAAGAAAGCAACATTGCTTAAGGGGGCATGAGTTGGCATTTTAAAAAAGGATAACAAGCGTCTAATTGTCGTTGGATACACGTACTTTATCCCTGTTGTCGAGCTGGAGCACATCATTGATATTTATTTACATCAGAAGAATATCAATGGAGCCACCAGAAATATGTCAAATTTATTGATTAATTATAGCTCAGTCCTTGTAGTTCATAAAAACTAATCAATTACTCCTCGTACTTTTAGAAATTATACATTTAATTCTCATGTTTTCTTTGATATATTTAAACTTGCTACTTCCATTTATGCCTTGTTTATTTCAAGGAAACTGAATTCCAGGTTTCCTTATTTTTCCTTGTTTGGCAACCATCCGAAAAGTTAGTCAGAGAAAAGTTAATTCCAGTCAACAAGTAAATTGCTTTTTACCTGGAGGAAAGTGTTTTCCTTTCCTTGTCAAAAGGAAAACACTTTCCTTTATTGGTAAAACACATCTTCCCCCCCCCTCTTTGTGTCCGAAAATTATAACAAAAAAAAAACCTAGATATTGTTTATTTGTTGTCTGTTCCGAAGAAAACAATTTCTTTGTATTTGTATTTGTATTTGTATTTGCCGCGCAAACAATCCATCATTGTTGGGGAAGCTGCCTCTTAATTTTTTTTTCATACTCAGTTTGATTTTTCATCTCCTCATGACATTCAAACAATCTCACAAAAAAACCCAACCAAATTTATCACAAGCAAACAAGCCATTAAAAACACAAATTTTCAAAGAACATTCAGCCCCAACCAGTCCTACCTTGTTTCCCGAACAAAGAGAGAGACGTAAACAGGAGGGGAAATTACGGGGGGGGGATGAGAACTGAGACTGAGGAGCAAATCCTTGAGGGAAGAGAAAGAGAGCTGAGAGAGAACAACCCGAGAGAACAGCCGTGAGAGAACCCAGGGGAATGACAGGGGAATTGAGAAACTGAATGAGGGGAAACCCAGGGGAACTGAAAACTGGGACTGAGGAGCAGATCCTTGAGGGGAAGAGAAAGAGAGCTAAGAGAAAACAACCCGAGAGAACAGCCGTGAGAGAACCCAGGGGAATGACTGGGGAATTGAGAAACTAAATGAGGGGAACAAGGGGAAATGAAACCGGGAGGGGAAATAGAAGCAAACCCATATCCAAAAGTGCAAATCATTTTGTAAAGTGAGAAATCAGAACCCTATACAAACAATATCCAAAAGTGCTTGGAATGAGTATTAAATTTTGAAAATACAGCAATTAATTGTTTTATATATATATATATATATATATATATATATATAAGAGAAAATGATGCAAGAAATTAAAAAAAAAAATTATGGCAATTGTTTGAGTTTTGAAAGTCTAAATAATTAAATAGAGAGATTGTCTATGCTAAAAGAATTGGAATTAATAACTACAATTGAATATTTTGACAGTAATAGCAATTGAAAATGGTAAGCTTATATTTCTTTCAGAATTGAAAATGGTAACCCAGATATATAACTCTTTCAGAATTGAAAAAAAAAACTTATTTTAAGCTTTTAAAATTAAAAAATATATATTAATAGGTTTTGCATAAAAAAAATATTTCACAAGCTTATTTCTCTATAATATGATATGATATATATAGTTATATTTTATAAAATAAGCTATGTATGAATATAGGATATAATAAAAAAAAATTCATCATTATAAATACTTTTTAGATTTTTTTTTATTGTACGTGATTAAATATTTTATATATATTAGATAAACTTGAAAAAAAAATTAATTCATTAATAAATTATTTTCCAGTTCATTTTCCATAACACTACCAAACATCGAAAAATACTTTCCCGGAAACCACTTTCCTACAAACAAACGGAGGCTTATACCATTTTTTTCCTTGCAAGATAGAGTGAGAGAGGGAGAAGCGGAAAAGATGGGAAATTTTATTAAAAACTTAGACATTCTTGAAGGAAAAAAAAATGAACTAATTTGGTAAATGTCGATAATAAGATTATTTAATTTGGTAAATGTCGTTATGAAATGTATCAAAATAATATTTTTTATTTTTAAAAAATTATTTTTAAAATCGGCACATCAAAATGATTCAAAACATATAAAAAATTATTTTTTAACAAAAATAAAATTAATTTTTTTGAAAATACAAGTACAACCACATTTCCAAATGCTCTATTAATAAACTATATTAAGTTATAATAACTCTTAAAGTTATAAATAAAATTTAAATGAGTGAGTTATAACCTTATCCGTATATATTTTTCAAACAAATCATTCAATACATGTAATTTTTAAAATAATAAGGCTTCAATAAAGTTATTCAAATCCAGCTTCAATAAATTCATTTTAGTTTTTTAGGTGATAAAAAAGCATTTTTACTCGCTTGAAAAAAATAGAATGCAACCTTTTTTAATGAATGATATGATTATTGGTAATTTTTATCATCTTTCATGTTTGTATGTGTTTGTCCGTTATATCAAACATAATCTTCTCCGTCAATTTGTTAAAAAAATAAAGAAAAAAAAGACTACAATAATACTTCAAAAGTTCCAAGTAGTTTAATAATAAGGTTCATATATTGGATAACTAGTTAATGTTTTGGTTGTAACAATATGATTTATTCTCTCTTATCAAGAAAGCCGGTGGTTGGTGCTAATACATGCAAAGAGATCCCTATTGATGAATTTATAAACTCTTTGATGTTTAATAAATATTTTCTTGAGAGAGAAAACAACGATATATTTTAAAGAAATTCTAAAAATAAATATACAGTTGATAATAAAGATTGAAAACTTGATTTTTTTAAGAATCTAACGAGTCTTTATAACCCGTGTTCCCTGCCATCTAGTGAAGGGAATAACTAAAACGTCATCTTTTTTTGACAGTATTAAAATGTCTCTCGTGTCAAAAAGAAAAAATATTTATGACTTATTAGGGAAAAAATACCTTTAACTCATCAAATAGAGGGTTATTTATTTATTTATTTATTAGAGGGGATATATCTCCCTGGCTCGTCAAAATCTTATAGTCATTTAAAGGTTGATAAGATTGCCAAAGCCATTTGTCTCTGAGCTTAGCGCTTGACTGAGACCGTGAATACTGGTTTTGACAACTCATAAACCTATATATGTGTGGGCTTAATTTTTCATAGGGGCAAGGATATTGGGTTATTATCCCACCTCTAATTCTTTTAAAAATATATTCAGATAAATATAAAACATGTTGATTTATTATATTCATTTTAAAGTTTAAGTTGTTATAAAATAACATCAAACATATAAGGATTCTAAAAATCAAACTCACATGATGGATCCATAAACCATAATGAAAATTTAATTTATTTAGAAACCATTTTCAAAAAGCAAAAAAAAAAAGTGAAAGATAAAAGGAGTGTTTATGAACATGGTGCAAACCATGTTCCCAAAAATTTTAAAACTTTTTTATTTTTTTATTTAAAAGCACTTTAAACCACTGTAGTTATCACAATCACAAACAGACCCAAATAAAAAAGTTAACTCAATAACAAGATAAAAAAAAAATAGGATGTGATTTTTTTATGTATATATTAATATTTAGAGTTTATTTAGTAGCGTGGCTCATATTGTATTTTGTCTTATTCACGGTCTTGAAAGTATTTTATTAATCAAAATATATCATAATTTTACATGAATTTTATTAAAAATTATATTTTAAAACTTTATTATAAAAACAGCTTTTTTAAAATTTATTTTTTAAAATCACAATTATAAAAGTTACTACAACGCTCAAACAATGATGATGATTGTTGTAGGCTGGTGGTTGAGATGATGAATATACAAGTGTTAATTTGTTGATGAGCGAGGAATTAATCAACAAAACTAAGTTACCAAACATTTCTTAATGAAAATACATATAGGGATTAGTTCATATCAGAAAAAGAATATATAGGGATTAGTTAATTATTTTTAAAAAATTTAGCAACCAAATCATTTATGTCTTGAGAATATAAGAACTAAATTATAATTTACTCAACTTGAAATTCTGATTTCATCAACCGAGAGAGAAAAAAGAGTAGAGAGAGAGAGAGAGAGAGAGAGAGACGCAAAACATAGAGGAGCAGCAGTCCTCCATTTTCTCTCAAAAAGTAAAAGCCTGCGTTGAATAAAAGAAAGCAAGACCCAACAATCTCTCTGTCTCTATAAAATCTTGCACTACTCTTGTTTCGCCTTTGTTATTTTGCCTCGACCGATCCCTATAAGAAGAAGCACAATCATGGTGAGTAGCCCTTTACTTGTTTCGATCTCTAGTAGTGCTGTCTGTTTTTAAGTGACGACTGAGATGACCGTTGATGCTCTAGATCTGAGACTTGATCTCTAATTTGACGGCAGCGGCAGATTTAAACGGCTTCGTCTCTTGTCTCTGTGCTTGCACCGCTATTCCGCTAGATCTTACGCCACTAGTTGATACTGTTAATTTTAATCATTCATGTCTCCGATGTTCCATTTCGTGCATTTATTTTTTCATAATGGTCCTATCCGAACAGTAGTTAAACTCAGTGCTGTGTTTCTTTGAATTTATAGATAGTGCGGCTTTTTGTCCGATCTAGTCATCTTGTTTTGTAAATTATTTTAGGTTACTTGTATAATGTCTGATTCTTTTTTTATTTGCTAGATGTCAGGATTTATGGTTCAGTTGATCACCAAGTAATCTTGAAATGTGATTTAAAAGACCAAAACTCCAAAAAAAAATTAAAAAATTCTTCAACGTGGTCCCTTTATCATCCTGAATTGTTCGAGTTTTTGAAGCTTTGATGGACTAATGTCATGAATTCGAATGTTATTTGTTCGGATATGTGATCCATGGTTTATAAGCTGCACCTGCTTTTGTGATATCTCCTCTACCAAGGCTTATCTCGTCAATAAGAAGGAATTGAGGAAATAATAATAGAGGGAGGGTCTCTGCTGTTAGGAACCTTGAGGAAGCTGTTGCCCGAGTGCCTTTTGTTTTCTTTGCTTTTCTGTCTCACCGCGTGTTATTTAACTCTGTGTGTGCAGGCCAACGCAGCATCTGGTATGGCTGTGCATGATGACTGCAAGCTGAAGTTCCTGGAGCTGAAGGCGAAAAGAACTTACCGCTTCATAGTTTATAAGATTGAGGAAAAGCAAAAGCAGGTTATTGTGGAAAAGCTTGGCGAGCCTGCCCAAAGCTATGAAGATTTTACTGCAAGCCTCCCTGCTGATGAGTGTCGCTATGCTGTTTATGATTTTGATTTTGTGACTGAAGAGAATGTTCAGAAGAGCAGAATTTTCTTCATTGCATGGTAATGACATTGAACATCGCTTATATGCACACGACTTCACATAACCGTTTATTATTTTTGGGACTTCACTTGTAAGTTTTGCTCATCATTTTCTCTGTGGTTTACAAAGGTCTCCTGACACATCACGGGTGAGAAGCAAGATGATTTATGCTAGTTCCAAGGACAGGTTCAAGAGAGAACTAGATGGCATTCAGGTAGAATTGCAGGCAACTGATCCAACTGAAATGGATCTTGATGTCATTAAGAGCCGTGCTAGCTAAATGCATGTCTCCAAATTTCGCAGTGGAGAGTTTGATGCCCTCTACATTTGAGCGAAATGTTTATAGCTTGTGGCAGTGAACCTGACTGAATTATGAGATTGGTTTGTTTGCTTGAGTTTTACCCTACAATCCTCTTCTAGAACCAATCTGGTGATTTTGGTTCTATATTTATGATCCGTCATGTAATGAACTAAAGGGATGTGTGTTTCCTTATAGCTATGTTCACAATCATCGGTGTACCGTCATCTGATGGTAGAGAAACCGGGGTTTGTTTCTACAACTTTGCAAATGGATGTTTCACTCTTTTTCAGATTTTTTTTTTCACGACTGTTTAATTCATAGTCCTGGCATTTGTCATTGATGTGTTGGTATTGATGGTTCATTTTATACATGGATGTGGTACAAACCAAAAATAGTCTGCTTTTCTTCTACAATATTTCTTTCCCCGGATACTTGCAACTAATTGTTTCCATGGCAATGGAAAGTAGCTGGAAAAGTGATTGCCGATATTCCTGTAAATGTTTTTGACTAGAATTATTTGTTGGAGCCCTGGTTCTTTGGCACCGTTGGTGGATGCTTTCTCCGAAAAGAACATGTCGATGCTGATGTAGAGTACGTGCTATGTACGTGCACCTGCTAAGTTTAACATGAAAGTGTCCCGTCATATTTGTTGTTATTTGTGCTGAAAACACAGGTTCCCAAATCCTAAATGTACAGGCACAGGAGCTACAAGACAGGGAAGGGACGGGGATGATAAGATTCAAGAATGGAAGGATTATTTAGCCTTTTTTTGTTTAGTGTCTTCCTAGACTCGTATATTTCTTACCTCCCAAAGAGGTGGCGAGAAAAGACGAGTGCTTCCATTAGAAACAAAAGTTTTCTGCTGCCTTCCTATTGACAAGCGCATCGGTCTCTCGTATTCTCCCCCCTCGCAATCTCTTCAATTTGGGCGGTAGGAAATCATGCTGCCCTTGTTGCTCGTCTTCACCATGTTCGCTTCGTTTCTCTCCCAGGTCCTAAATCACACAACAGATGTTTGGGTTCACTATCTTGCTTATTTTCTCCACTCGTTGACGACGTCTTCCCAAAATTTCAATTTTCTATGCCTTCGTTTTACACAACAACAAATGAAAAGTTGCACTTTAGAAATCAATGTGATCGATCAAAACTTATTGACCAATTTGCCATGAGAAACGGTCGTTTAAAAATGGAAAATTAGGCTTCTAAAAATCTTTCAAGATGTTGCCAACCCATTTCTCAGCTCTGAATATCAATTCCCTGTAACACAAATGCTGCGAGAAGTTTAAAGAAGAAGTTATTCAAAGTGGCAGATAAATTGATCGCAAATACATAGAAATGAGTGGAGCTAAGTTATTGTATGAAAATTACAGCTTCCACAAAGAATCATTGCAAGTTATGACAGGCCTATTCTGATGAATAAAATGGCAAAGCTTCTTTCAGCTTCATACCGGTTATCCTATAATACAAACTACATGAAAAAATGTCTTTAACTTTTTGGCAATATAATAATTAGCGCCTAAGCTCCAGGAACAACGTCCCATCTTGAAGACCATGAAGACCATCTCACTCGCATAGGATCTCTGCCAGGTTTTCACTAAACAATACACCGTTCCGCTAATTTGCAGGCATAACTGGGTGGGTAGAAATAGAAAACTTCCTTGAAGCTCCATGACTAAGAGCATTGTGTGTAGCCTGATTTGGCTTCAGGCCCCTTCTTATCATGTCATCTCGCAACTCAAAAGCCTTTCCCAGTTCTCCTGCAATGCAGCAACCATATATCAAAAAGTTGTACGCTAGTGTATCAGGCTTCAGACCCTTATTTAGCATCGTGTCCCACAATTCAATAGCTCCATCTAAATTACCCCCTCTACAGCACTGATATATAATTGTAGAATAAGTAATGCAATCTGGAAAAATAGCGTTGTCTATCATTTCATCCAGGAGCTTGGTTGCCTCCTCAACCCTGCCCAATTTGCAAAAGCCACGGACAAGTATATTATAGGAAACAGTGTTTGCTAAAAGCCCTTTAAGCATATCATTATGCAGCTGAACAGCTTTCTCCATGCTCCCTTCCCTGGCGAGGTGATCAAGGAAACAACAATAAGTAATGTGATTTGGAGTTGAATTGCTAACTAGCATTTCCTTCCAAAGAAGCTCAGCCTTATCCATGAGTCCTGCTTTGCATAATTCATTTATCAGGGTAGTGTATGTCACAATATTTGGAGTACATCCTTCATCAATCATTATATCCCAAATTCCAAACGCCTTCTTAACACTCCCGGCTTTGCTGTACCCATCAATCATGCTTGTGTATATTACTTTATCAGGCCTCAATCTCTGGTCATGCATATTCTTCAAAAGACCAAATACTGCACTTGTATCTTGTTCTTTTATAGTTCCATCTATGAGTACAGAATAACACACAAGATCCATGTCTACTCCTCTCTTAACCATCTCGCGACAAACACCCAATGCATCTCTCAATCTGCCTTCTTTGCAGTAACCATGTAGAAGAGCGCTGTAACACATCTCATTTAACTTAAAATGCTCTCTGTGAAGATCATCAATAAACTTTTTTGCCTCACATACTCTACCAGTAGAACAAAGACTGCTTATTAGAGGCCTATAAGTATATGTATCTGGAACAAGACCCTTTTGTACCATTTGATTGAGCAATTCAAAGGCTTTTACCGTGTTTCCTTCCTTACAGTGTCCTTCTATCATAACATTATAAGTCACCTCATTTGGCATGATGTTCTGCTCTAACATTTCGTCAAACAATCTAATAGCATCAGTCATCCTATTTGCTCGAAAAAGAGCAGATATTAGTGTGGTAAATGTGTACGTGTTTGGTGCAATGCCCTTCCCAGTCATCTCATGATACAGCCTGAAAGCCTCATGCAACTTGCCTTTGTTGCAGTATCCACTTATTAATGATGTGTAGGATACCACAGTAGGTTTCAATCCTTTATCAATCATCTCATCAAAAAAAGACACCGCTGCACTCAAATTCCCCACCTTGCAGTGACCATTTATCAAGGAATTGTAGGGATAGACTGTCATTTTTATCCCTGCCATGATCATTTTACCAAGAAAATGAATTGCAGTATCCAGTTTTCCCCTTCTACAAAATGAATCAATCAAAATAGAATAAGTGACATCATTTGCACATAGGCCCTTCTCTCCCATTTCCTTGAATAGCAACTCTGCTTCATCAAATTTACCATCTTTACATAAAGAATTGATTAATGCATTGTAGACAAACAAACTAGGCATCACCCCAACTTTCTGCACCCTGTTAACCAAATCTAAAGCATCGACTACCTTCCCCTTCCTCCTCAACCCTTCAACAAGACTTGACAAAGCTGCTTCTGTTGGAACAAACCCCAACTCAATCATTTCATCCATTACCCCTGCACCAACCTCAAACTCTTGCACTTTACATAATCCAAGAACTAATGTACAATAAGTAACCTCGCTAGCTGTCAATCCCTTTTGAATAAGACCATTCTTGATCTCAACAGCCTCCCAAACTCTCTTGTTCTTGCATAGCCCATGAATTAACACATTATACACCACTACATTCAAATCGCTAGACTCCATTCGCTGAATCATTTCCTTGGCCTTGGCAAAATTCTTCAACTCACAGAAACTTCGAATTACTGCCACATAAATATAAATGTCAGGCCTAATACCCATACTCACAATCTCACCAAGCAACACTAAAACCATATCGACTCGCCTGATCTTGACAAGCCCATTTAAAATTTCACCCAAGGTCCTAACTTGAGGCATCAATTCACACTGCCTCATCAACCTGAATATCAAAACACTATCAAACATTCTCTTCTCATGCACATAACTCTGAATCAACAAATCAAAACCCAAACTAGAAATGAAGTCACATTTCTTGAAACAGTCCAAGAGAGCCTCGAAAACCTCTCTTGGATCCAACCCCCCACGAAGTAGCAGCGTTTGCAAAAGCGAAGAAGCAGGCCAGAATAAATTAGCATTAACAAGGGCATGAATTAGAATACAGAAGGACATGGTAGAGTGGTTAAAGTTTTTGTGCAAACCCAAGAAGTTAAAAAACCTCAAAGCTAATCTGGTATCATCAAGAGTAAGCAACAAGACCTTCTCAACATGGTGAGGCTTTAATTTAGTTGAAATGAACGGATCGTTAAAAGCGATTTTCCAGCTTTCCTTTCCTCGAACGATGTTCCTGAGGGTCGCTATGAATTGCGAGTCCTTGACGTCATTGTCTTGAATAGCAGAGGTGCAGTACAAGTGTTTGGGCTTTGTTTGGAAGATGGGGATGGGGTTTAAGACCAATCTATGAGGGTGCCAGCGGTGGAATTTCATTCTTTTTAAGGAATTGAATATACAAGATAGACGAGAGAGCTTTCTTCCACTTTTCCAACAAAAAATGGAGTTCAGCTCGGTGAGTCATGTAGCGATGTGGAAATGTAAAGGAGAGCAAATAGATGGCGTGAAACAGTGAGAGTAATTTTGGGCTCAATGGAGCCAATCTTAGGGGATGGGTCGGGTCACTTTGCTTATGGGCTTCATCCAAGACATCACCCTACGCCCAGTCCAATCTCCAAACACCCCAGCCCTGAGCCCACACTATCTATTAATCTACCCCTCTTCCATGGTCAACATCAGCTTTTTAAGGACCGCGGTCTCGATGCCATCCGAATCCATGATTATTTGGAGAAAATATTCGAGATGCCAGAGTATTTTTGCAGTAAAAAAGAAATTTCAAACACTCAAAATCATTAGATTATTATAAAAATTGGGAATTCACATTTAATGTTTAATTCATCATCATCTTTTAGTTTTGAACCCAAGTAGTATATGTGTTGATGTTAAAAAATAAGACAACCTTGAGGTCAAGTTAGATGTTTAATTTTCAAGAATAAAACTTTAAACTTGCTCGTGTAATTTCTTTTTTAATTGTCAATGATACTTCAAACTCAAGGAAAACATGCTAAGCATTTTTTATTTAATTTCAATCAAACATGAATCTTATATTTCAACAAAACATTTAAAATTTCATACACCAAATATCCCATGCAAAACATATTTTTTGTTTGTTTTTAATAAAATAAAAGAAAAAAAAACCTAAAAGAATATTATTTTAAGCATGTTTATAAGATTTGGTCCAACAAATCAGTGACTCATTGACTCGAGGGACAAGCCTGCTTTCAAGCTAGTTGGTTGTCCTTGCAACGTGTTTGCTTCAAGTTGGATGAGTGGATTTTTTTTTTAAATAAAAGAGTGTTGCTTCGTTTTTAACTTTCAAGTCAAATATTGGGTTGATCTAGATCCATCCCCAGCATATGAGCCTAAACAATTAATTACCCTTTTATAGGTCAATGAATTACCCTTTTACACTCATTCCCGAAACATACACTGCTTAATTTTCCATTTAATACCTCTAAAAAATGATATGACAAATTCTTATTTTAGTACCATTTGATAGCCGGTCTTCGTCACATTGCAAGATGGATTAAAAATATTTTAATATATAAAAAATATTTAGATGTAGCTAATATTTTTTCCAATAAAAAAATCTTGTGAAAATTTACTTATATAATCTGGTATACTTAACAGGTTCAGGAAAAATCTATATAACTAGTAAAAACATGGTTTGACTTGAAAAAATTCAAGATAATAATTTTTTTATTTAATATATATATATATACTGTTGTGAGGATAATAAATTGGATTGAGCTGGGTCAACTAATGTTAACTTTCTGAATCTATAATCCGGATTATAAAATCATGATAACCCTATACAAAACAAATCAAAATAAATTATAAAATTCAATTTTCAATCAATCTAACATTAAAAATGATGAAATTTAAAAAATAATAATTAAAAAGAGACAAAAAATTGATTCAAGTCAGTATAAGTTAACTTGCAAAATTCATAATCCAAGTCATGAAACCAAAATAACTATATAGAAAGTAAATAAAAAAAAACATAAAGTCTAATTCTTAATCAACATAATGTTAAATAATAAAATAAAAAAAAATCAATTAAAAAAAACACTAAAAAACAACTTAATTCAACTCAAATCCGTGACCCGAGTTATAGGATCGTAATAGTCTCATAAAAGGTACATAAAAAAAAAAAACCAAAGTCAACTCAAGCTAATATATCAAGCCCATGACTTGAATCATGAGACCGGGATATCGTCATAAAAAGTAAATAAAACAAATTATAAAGCTAAATTTCCAATAAACCTATTATTGAATTATAAAATTTGAAACAAATTCAATCTCAAAAGGAAAACAATAAAATGTCTTGAGTCTATCCAGGGTTAACTCACAAAATTCGTGAATTCAGGTTATGATACTAGAATAACCTTATAAAAAACAAACCGAAACAAATAATACAACCTTATTCATAATTAACCCAATGTTTAAGATGTTGAAGGATGAAATTGAAAAAAAAAATTAATTATATATATAAAAAAAACTCGAGTCAATTATTAAAATCATGACAAAATAAAAAAAATTAAGATAACCACGTAAAAAATAAATCACGATAAATCATAAAAAAAACTTCAAAACAAAAAAAAAAGAATACCAAAAAGTATTGCAATAAATCGTATTTTATTCAATGAAGCACGCTGCAAGAAAAATCTCTTTTAATTTTTGTTAATACACGTTTTTTAAAGAAAAAAGTCAACATGATTCCTAGAATTATTATTGTTTTTGCAAACAGTTCCTCAAATTCATTTTTTTTCTCTTTCTATCTATTTTTTTAAAGAACACTTTAGTCCCCTTATTCCAATTTTTTGTTTCAAACAAGTTCAATATTCGATCCATGACCAACTACTTGAAAAATAAAAAAACACAAAAAGAATTTCAAGACGTGTAATGAAGCAACAGCAAAGAGCCAAAAAAGAAAGAAATGGCGTCGCCCGGACTCGAACCGGAGACCTTCAGTGTGTTAGACTGACGTGATAACCAACTACACCACGACACCTTCTTGTTCGTTTATGATAAATTATGATATAAATAATATAAATAAAATATCACTAGTTTGAGATATAAAAAGGGCGTAAAGGAAGTAGCTATCTCCTCCACCGCTTTAGAGTTAATACACCTTGAGCATCTCTGAATCACGGCTCTCTTCCTTCGAGGAAACCTGCCCTCCTCCTCCTCCTAGTATATCAAGTTCTTCCTCTCTTGCTTTCTTCGTCTTATTTTTCTTATTCTAAGTTAAAACAAAGAAAAAAGCAACATGTCAAGCGCTTTGGATATGTCCCTCGACGATATCATCAAAAATAGCAAAAAGCCCGGATCCGCTAACTTCCGGGGCCGTGGTCGAGGCCACCCTTCCGGAGCAGGTCCTGCTCGTCGCTTCCCTAACCGCGCCGCCAATCGTTCAGCTCCTTATACCGCCGCTAAGGTACACACACTTTCTCTCTTGAAAATCAGCTAGAATGAGTTTCGATATTTTGTTTTTTTAATAATTTTTTTCTGTGTTGTTCTCAGGCTCCGGAAAGCACGTGGCAACACGACATGTTCAGGGATCAATCAGGTCGGACCTCCTCTTTAGAAGGAGCAAAGCTCTATATTTCCAATTTAGATTATGGAGTCTCTAACGAGGACATCAAGGTAATTTTCATTTTTTCTGCGTTATGGATCTGGATTGTTCTATCAATTTCAAATTTCCCTCTAATTACTATAATTATGTAAGTAAATTGAAGGTTAATCATGTTTAAATTTAGTGTATTGTTTAGTAATGATAGATAGTAAACTATGTACAGGAATTGTTTTTGGAAGTGGGTGAACTGAAGAGGTATTCGATCCATTACGATCGGAGTGGCAGATCGAAGGTATATATCTCAAGCTTGGCATAACCTACGTACTCTTGATGGATTCTTTGTGTCCTGTTTTGGTTTAGAAACCTCTTTTTTTTAGGGAACGGCAGAAGTTGTCTTCGCACGACAATCTGAAGCTGTCGCTGCTGTTAAGAGATACAACAATGTTCAGCTTGATGGGAAACCGATGAAGATAGAGATTGTGGGAACAAATTTTGTTGCTCCTCCTGCGCTTCCGGCTGCTAATGCTGCTTTTGGAAATTCTAATGGAGTTTCTGGACGGTAATATCTCACCTCCTACTCTGGTCTTTGTTACTTGTCCACTCTAAATTCCTAATTATGGTTTGTAAAAGAGCAAAATTCTGAGATTTTCTTTTTCTTGGTAGCCTGTTGTCAACTGTGTTGTTCATTGTTACTATGATCTCGGTGAATATGTTATCTTCTGAAAAAATGCTGGAAACTTGTGATTTTGATATTGTCATTGGTTGCTAGTGTTGTGCAATTATGCCTCATTGCTTTTAGAAATTTTGTTCGACATTTATTTCTCTTGTTATAGGAAAATGTGGTCTAATTTTGAGATTTGCTGGCCAATCACAGTACATTATATGCATTGTTTCAGAATTTTATATAGTATGATTATCTGCTGGTCAATTAAGTATTTACTTATATATATATATTTCTCACGTTAAAGGCTCTTTGCCCTTTAAACATATGATCTTGATATATTGTGTTGGTGTGCATGCTTTTGGTAGTAGTGGGATTTTTGTGCATTTGTTTGTTAGAACTTAAAAGTTAGTCTGACTGGCATTTGTGTATGGTAGATGCTTTTTCTCACTTTGAGGTCATGGGTATTGTCAGGCATGTCAAAATATCATAATGGTGTCAACTCTCTCTTTGCATTGAGTCTATCATTTCATGCCTTCATTGAATTCAATTTTTCAATTTAAAATAAAACCTCGGAGCTCTCTTTTATGTTTCTTTTTAAGATTTAATTTCTAATTGATTTCACTCAAAAAACTTATCCAAAAATCAAGTTTGCATGTTGTTGTCACCCACTACATTGTGGAGTTAAAACATGAAAATGGATTTGTGACAAGCACAACCTTGCAACCTCATTATTTAACAGTGACTTTGGAGGGGAATATTTAAGCAAGGGAAATTTATAGTTTCATTAAATTTCTTGCAAATGAGGATTATGTTTGAGAAATATAAAGTATCTGCTAAGGTTTATTTATTTTTCCCTTTTCTCTTTCCTTGCTGAAATTGGAACATTTATGTCTCTTATTTTCGAGTCCAAATTTGACAGAATTATTTATGAATGATTTTCACACACCTCTTTCATTAATTCATCAACATATAAATACAAAAGAAGTTAAGAAGGTTTGTTACAGATTCTAGAGATTGCAATTGATATATACAACTAAGAAAGATTTAAACAAATCAATTTTGAATAAGTCATAGCATTATCCTAGGACTAACAATAACATAAGTTAGTTAGAACACACATTAGTCTTCTGTTATGCCCCCGCAAGATGGAGTACGGGTGAGAACTCCAATCTTGGATTTGAGATGAATGAATCGTTGTCTAGGAAGAGGCTTGGTAAGAGTATCAACATGTTGATCTTCAGAGTAATCATGAGCAACACGGAGAACACCACTTTGCACTTGATCGCGAATAAAATGGAAATGAATAGCAACATGCTTCATTCTTGAGTGAAAAACAGGGTTGGAACAAAGTTGGGTAACCCCAACATTTTCACAATAAATGACTGGACAATAGGGAAGCTTAATACCAAGATTAGTTAAAAGTGAACAAAGCCAATTTAGTTCAACAACAATATTGGCAACAAAGTAATATTCTGCCTCTGTGGATGATCTGGCCATAGTCCGTTGCTTTTTAAAGCTCCAGGAAATAAGAATTTTGCCAAGATAAACAACATAGGCCCTTGTGGAGCAAAGCATGTTTTTGTTGCCAGCCCAATCAACATCAGAGAAGGCGTGCAAACTGAGAGAGGAGTAAAAAAAACATGTAAACTAATGGATGAGTTATGATAAAGTTGTAAACCATCATCAATAGTACCACACAAATAGCATAAGAGTTGTTTCACAAAGGATCAATGCTCAGTTGTTGGGCAATGCATATACTGGGAGAGTTTGTTGACAACAAAGGCATTATCTGGCCTAATGATGAGTAGATACTGAAGGCTGCCTACCACTTGATGATACTTGGATGGATCACACAAAGGAGTGCTTGAATTAACATGAGAGGGTGACTTGTTGGGATTGGAGTGAGCATAGACTTGGCATTAGACATATGAGTATGAGTTAAAAGGTCCTTAATATATCGCATTTGAGAAAGTAACACCATTTTTGTTGGAGACAACCTTGACACCTAAAAAATAAGTTAAGAGGCCAAGATCCTTGAGGGAAAAACGATGAGCTAGAGTTGTGACAAATTGATTGACAATGGCAGTAGTGTTATTCGTAAGGACAATGTCATTGACATCCACAAGAAGATATATGATATGACCAACAACATTGTAGACAAATAGAGAAGAATCAACATGTGAAATTGTAAATCCTGAAGCAAGAAGAAAATGGCGCAGTCTTTGATACCAAGCTCGAGGTGCCTGTTCTAGGCCATAAATTGCTTTCCAGAGTTTGCATACATGTGTTAGAGTGGTCTTTATCAATAAATCCTAGTGGTTGAGACATGTATATAGTTTCAAAAAGGTTGCCTTAAAGGAAAGCATTGTTGACATCAAGCTGTCTTAAACACCAGCCACGGCTGATAGCAATATTGAGTACAACACAAATGGATGTTGGTTTGACCACAAGGTGGAATGTGCCATGAAAATCAATTCTAGGATGTTGGTGAAAGCCTTTGGCTACAGGGTGAGCTTTGAACCTGTCAATAGTACCATCAAAGTTACATTTAGTTCGAAAAATCCACTCACAACCAGCTAGAATTTGGTGTTTTTGGGGGAACTAAGTGCCATGTGCCATTCTGAACCAAAGCATCATACTCGTTAGACATTGCCCGACACCATTTAGGATTTTTTGGAGCTTGGGTCACCGTGTTGGGTTCAAGGTCATGGGCTTTGGAGAGTTGATTGTGAAGGTTCATCTTTTGTAGAGGTTTGTAGATGTTCTTGGTCTAGTGGTCATGTTGTGAGTGGTTTGAGTGTGAGTTTCAGGTGGGTGCAAGTTGGAAGTTTTTTTTTTTTTTTGGGGTGGGGGTGGGGGTTGAAGATATAGGAGGTACAATGTCAAGTGAGTTTATGGTGTCGGAGGTGATAGGCATGAAGGATATCACTGGAGCTTCACAAGAGAGTTGTTGAGGAGCATGATGGAGTGGCATGAACAGAGTTGTGGAGGATACTGTAAGGGGTTTTGGGAACCAAGTGGCAACATAGTTAGGTTGAGGATGAGGTGATGTGGGGGAGAGATGGATGAATGGAAACGAGGACTCAACAAACTTAACATGCTTAGAGACATATTTTAGAAGTGGAGGGATCAAGACAATAATATGCACTTTGAGTAGAGGAATAGCCAATGAACACACATGGTTTGGAACATGAATCTAGTTTATGATTGGTATAAGGAGGAAGCCAGGGGTAACAAAGACAGCCAAAGATTTGTAATTTGGAGTAATTGGGAGCTGTTCCGAAAATTGTTTCATATGGGGAGGAGAGATGGAAGGTTGGAGTAGGCATTCAATTGATTAAATAAATAGATGTGGCAAATGCATATGACCACTAAGTTAGAGGAAGAGAGGTATGAATAAGGCTAAACTAGTTTCCACAATATGAAGACGATGCCTTTTAGAAAAACCATTGTGTTCAGATGTATTCACCACCATTATCAGAATATAAAGTCTTGATGGTTTTGTTGAAGTACTTTTCAACAATGGTTTTAAATCAAATAAAAATAGGTTTGACATCTGATTTTTGTTTTAGAGGGTAAAACCATACATATTTGGTGAAGTGAGCAAGAAAGATGACATAGTATTTAAGCTACTGATGACATAGTATTTAAACCCATTAGTAGAGATTATTGGTGAGGTCCAAACATCAGAAAAAATAGTCTTAAAAGGATTAGATGAGAGGATTGAGGATTTGGAGAATGACATTTTATGGCTTTTATTACATAGACAAGAATTACAAAAAGAATTAGAGGAAAAAAGAGAGGAGGAAGAGCCTAGTTTATTATTGGAAATATTAAGTTTTAAAATTGAAAGAGCTAGATGTTCGAGTCTATGTTGCCATGTAGAGGAGGAAGTCTGTATGCTAGAAAATGCAAGAATTGGGGAAGAGACTAGCCACTCATACACACCATCTTTAGTGCGGCCCTCGTGCGAAGATCCTTCACAATAAAAAATGATGATAAGAATTCAATGGAAACATTGTTTGTACGAAAAAATTGAGAAATGGAAATGAGATTTTTTCATTGCATGAATACAAAGAACATTGTTTAATTGAAAGGAGTTGTGTAAGTGTTTTGGGAGAGAGTAGAACTAGTGTGGGTAATTGGGATACCTGAGCCATCTCTAATTATAATGTCATTTGAGCCAGTGCATGGAGGATGTAGGGAAGGATTGCTAAAGTCAGAAGTAACATGGTGCAAAGCTCCACTGTCTAAGAGCCAGGTTGGTTCAGTAACCAGCAACATAATGTGCACGTGGTTGTTATGGTGAGGTTGGATGAGTGGATGAAGTTGAGGAGTTGTTGGGCAAGTTAATTGGAACCAGTCGAAAGGAGGGGCACCTTTTGGCCGTGTGGCCTTGTAGCCCGCAGATTTGGAAATATCCTTAGTATGGATGAAAGGGACGATTGCTAGGAGATGAAAATGGTCCACCATTTGATAGTGTGGAATACTGATTGGTATTATTGTTGGATGGACACCAAGAACTATGAGAGCTGGAGCCTGAGTGAGGTCGCCACGATGTTGTGTTTCGGCTGGTGGGACTTGTAGTAGCTGGGAAGGGAGATGGTTTTGGCCTCCTTGTTTGTAAGGAGGCTTCAAAGTAGAGCAATTTTTCATGAAGTTCTTCAAAGTTAATTGAGGAATCTCTGGCTTGAATGACACGAACTAGTTTCTTGTAATTATCCCCAAGACCATCTAGGACTTCCTCTATGAGATCCTATGTATCAAGTGAGACTCCAAGAAGAGCTAGTTCATCAAATCATGCTTTTATGGTTTGTAAAAATTCAGACACGCTTTTAGAACCTTTTGTGAGGTTCTAAAGTTGAGTTTTAATATGTTTGATGTGTCAACGAGAGGGCTTGGCGTAAGTGTTGGCCAAGATAGTCCATGCTTCACGTGAAGCTTTGGATTGAGCAATGAATGGAATAATGGTCGGGGAGAGGGAGCCAATGATGGATGTTAGAATGAGCTGGTCTTGTTTGATCCAGAGAATATGTTCTGGATTAGGGATGGTGGTGTTATTGTGAGGGAGGTTGGCGGGTGGACATGGTTTTGATCCATCAATATAGCCTAGGAGGTCATACCTAATGAATGAGGTATGAAACTGCAATTTTCAGGAGATGTATTTGCTGGATGGTAGTGTTAATGGTGATAAGGGTATTATGAGTTTCATTGTTGTTGTGAATGATGGTGTGAGAAGAGTTGATGGCCATGAGTGAGAGAAAGCTAAGAAAGAAAGAGAAAAATTGGCTATCACTTAGATTAGCTTTGATACCATGACATAATTATTGATGAATGATTTTCACACACCTCTTTCATTAATTCATCAATGTATAAATACAGAAGAAGTTAAGAAGGTTTGTTACAGATTCTAGAGATTGCAATTGATATATACAGCTAAGAAAGATTTAAACAAATCAATTGTGAATGATTCATAGCATTATCCTAGGACTAACAATGACAGAAGTTAGTTAGAACACACATTAGTCTTCTGTTAAAATCTAAGTAAGATAGGAATATTTCAAGCTTATTAATATGCATGTAGTCATTTGGTAGCAGAGATTATGAATGAAAGTGCATCTGTTTGGTTATCATTTAAGGAGTGATTCCGTAATCTCTAGGGTGATGCTTAGGTTTTCTTCCCTGTAGGCGCGAGTCCTAGAAATCCTACTTGTGTGATGCTAGCAGCCTCACACATTTATCCATATTTCAGTTTTAAAATCTCAAATCCTTTTCTTCTTTGATCTAAACCCTAAAATCTCCAATTTTCCCGACTCTAACCTACCACAAAACACTTGTAGGACAAAATAAAATATGCCCTAAATCATGTAGATCCTCTAATAATCACCTCTTTGTGAAATTATTTATTTTTATCTTTTAATTTGGTTGAGTCATGTACTTCAGTGATTCAAAGTTGTACCTGAATTACAAAACTCGTAATCATATCTGGCTCATCAAGCCATTCATCCAGTTTTGTGTGTGATTTAGAGTTGATAGTTGATTCTTGAGATTTCTACAATGAATTGTAAGATTCTTAATTCTGTGTTGATATGTGAGTGAAATACATTTCCATTGATCATCCGATCATATATTTCTTTTTAACAAAGGGAAAAACGACCTAAACTTGTTATTAATTGAACTATTATTGTATTCGAGACTGATACATACCGGTATGTGTCTTTGCTCAGAGAACTGTATAAGAATTGTGATTGTTCTTACTTGTTCATTCATGGGTTCACATGTGGTTATTCTGCAGTGGACGAGGTAGGGGTGGTGCACTGGGAAGACTGCGTGGCGGTGGTATTGGCGGCGTTGGCGGCGGCGGCGGGCGTGGATTTGGAAGGGGACGCGGACGTGGAAGGGGCCGTGGTGAAAAGGTATCTGCTGAAGATCTTGATGCAGATCTGGAGAAGTATCATTCAGAAGCTATGCAGATAAATTGAAGTCATTCCTGGTGTCTTGTTGGTTGGTCCAACATCTTTCTTTCATTGCTTTTGTGTGCTCGATCATGCATCAATGGAACTATCTTCTATGTCTCAGCCAAGTCGTCTTAGTGATTTCACAAATACTTCTTAGAGAGAACTATCGTAATCTTTATCGTGGAATTTTGGGGCTGTTATCATGTAATGTTCGGTTAATGGAGAGCTATCTGTATGTAATGTACCGTTGCTTCTTGTTTGGTTAGCTTTGTGACTTTATAAGTTGGGGTAGGGAGTAGAACTATTTTCTTGTTTTTTCTTAGACAAAGAAAATGCTGTCTGCAAGAAGTGGAGAACCGAACTTTGACAGGAACTGCCCGATGCTCTAATGTCTACTGGTTGCATCGTCATCATAAAATCAGGGGGATAAGAATGGAGGTAGATTTCTTCATATTTCTTCCATTGAAATGGATTGTCTTTAACTGTTAGCGCAGGCCCCTTATTAATGTTCTTAATGGCTAGGTTCTTGTTCAAGTTCATCTATTCTGTGCAGTGAAATATCCGTTCCTTGATTGTTTCATGACCTGCTGATGTAGCTTATTGTAGTGTGAACTGGCATCTCTGCTTCATTCAACCTGATGATGTTGAAAACATAGGTGGTTATAGAAGTTGGAATATGATTTGCAGTTTGAATGGCAGTGGGTGCTCTGGTTAAACTACACTGACATGGGAGAGCTTTGCTTAGCCATTGCTTTTGGGCTGCACAAGCTATTTGATTCTGCTTAGTAGCAGGTTTCAAGCTGTTTTCTGGTTCATCCATTGCTCCGTTGGAGTATTACGGCTAACATCAGTTATGGCCGCGGTCATTCCAGCAGCTTATGACTGCTACTTTGTACAAGTGAATTAGGTAGGAGAAGCCTGGGAGTGAGAGCTAGTTTTACGTGGATGCCCTGAATCTCCTGATACCTAGCCTGCCCTTGCTTCTGAACTCAGCTGGTACACACCCTTAAGAGTCCTTTATGTTTGCTGCAAATCATCTTGGACCAGAGGGTAAATCTAACAGCTCTTGAATTGCATTTTGAAACCTGAAGTTGCATCCAGCAATGAAGCCTCTTGTCAATTCTATTATCTCCGTTTTTGGATTTTTGTGCCGGAGCTTGTCTTTCATGCTATAGGTGTTTTACATGTCCACTTCAAAAAAGGAAAAAAAAAAAGGCTATAGCTCACTCCCCGTCAAGTTCACACGCTGTTCCTCAACAGAAATTTGTCAACGTCAGGTCATTCTCCACCAATTTTTCTGGAATCAGGCTGCCTTTCCACAGTTTTTCTTCCCATATCCCTCGCGGATCTCACCACCGCAGTTCTATGTCCATTCAAACACCGTTACGTCTGTTTCGGATTCAAAGTCAACCGAACTTTTAAGTTCAATGCAGCCCTGACCGGCGCTTTGAAAATAGCGTGCAAATTCTTTTCTGGGAAGTATTCCATTCAAACACAACCGATAATTCAAATAAACTTGACCAATTAGAGTAATGTCAAGAATACAATTTAGTTATGCATCCATTTATAATATATATGTTAGAAAACTAACATATATATGGAAATTACCCTCAAAAGACTAAAACGAGAGGGTAACTCAAGCAGAAGGAATGCACTTGTACAACACAAAATAACATGAAATGCTACACGTATTCAAGCTGAAAGAGCAAGTGTAAGCTTCAGGGGAGCTGATTTTGGCGTCAGCGTTTAGCAGTTCTTTGGCTCTCTCAGCTTATCCCAGCTAGAAAACAACAGCCCCAGCAGAGAATAGAATACGGCCTTGATGCAAGATATTATGAAGTTCCAACATGAAGATGGCCAGTACCATGGATATAGCAGTCGAAAAAACAGGCTTATGAAATGCCGAGGATACCGTCCAACCTGCGGCGGACAATTAATATCATTGCCAAAGACATGACAGGTATGCACTAGGAATGTGGAATCATGCATCAACTCAAGTTTCTTTTCCAAGTCAATAATTATTCAGGCATGATAAAAAAAAGCTGTAAATGCACCTCATCATCTCAAGGATAGTATCATTTGATACAAATACCACATTGCATAAAAAATGACTTGTTGATTATACATTCAATACCTAAATATGCACTTTCATGACAGTTCATTAATGAAATTTGCCAAGTAACTGGGCAGACGCCACTAACAACCAGGGAAAAAAGCACTCACGGGGAAAAGCAAATCCAAAGCATCCCAGGCAGCATGACGGACAGCTCTAGTGGGATACATTGGACCGCCAGGAGAAGTAAAGCTATACAGACATGCCTTTAATCTTGTACTTGTGGTCATTCTCAATTCCATGCCTGCAGAAATTAATTACACTACCCTACTCAGAATAACGTGCAATTATATCAGGTCAGTTCAATGTTAGACACTATTTTTTGAAAAGAGATGAATAATACCACCTTGGAGAACTTTAATTTGTGAAAGGTAATGCAATAGAACTGGCTCCACCTTTAACTTTAGAAGCTGAAAAGCAAAAGAATTTGGAGACCATATGAATACGCAAATGTATTCTCTACAGGCAAGAAAGTAAAACCACTATAAAAAACAAATGCCCTAAGGACTGTACATAGAACATACCTGATCTGCAAGTTCAATAACAAAGAAGTCTGCTGGACCACCAACCAAGAAAGCATTTGGAAAAATAGGAAATTTTTTTAAGAAGCTGTCGATCTTGTCAACTGCACAGACCATATAAGAAAATGACAACCCATTTGTTGTTCAAGATTGAATCTATACAATCTATACAGCTTACCTGAGTTGTAAAAGAGTATGAACCTTGAGAGTAAAAGAAACAGTTCCCTCTGGGCCTGATTTAATGGAAGACTGACATTATTTTGCAATGCAAACGCCGATCAAGGAAATTTTCACTACATGTGCCAACTAAATGATAATTTCGAAGTCCACGCCATAATATTTGTAGGCGTGCAATCAAAGGCAAGCATGCATAAAAAAAAGAGCCATGTAAGAGTGAAACATCAATGCCTGACCTGCACTGGAATTCTGTTCAACCGCATAGGGACCAAGGCAACTTCCTCAAGGAGATACTGAAATTAACAAGGACAGAGGTTAAGGAGGAAGATGAAATAATTATACAGAGACCGTAATTCTACCATGTATATCCAGTAGGAGGGATTGCATTACATTGTTGGCAGGACACTTGCCTGAAATAGGGACTGGAAATGCCTTTTGTTTGTTTGGATGTCAATCCTGCAAAGTTTTACCAGGTTCAAGTCATTGTTGCATGCTTGGAATGGGAGAATAGACAGAGTTCCCAACAATCATTAGTAATTAGCAGCCCAATTGAACTTCAAAATCCTTTGATTCCTAGTAGCCACTAAATGACTACCATCCAAAGCTTGCTGATATTCTTACCACAAAACATTTGTAGCACCTTGAACAAGAGCAGATGAGAAACGAACAAGTACTTCAGTATTATCCAGCTGAGCATCAAAAAGCTGCAGAAAACATGAGTGCAACTCGATGATATATGGTCACCACTGATGGAATATAGAACTATAATTTCCCATAAGATTTTAATGTTTCAAATAAATCTGGATGGTCAACATAAAAAAAGAAAACATAAACTTTGGAATTGCATTCATGCAGAGCAACCCATATGATAACCTTCAACCACACACACATCTGAATTCAACAAAAACACAGATTCAGGAAATAAACTAACCTAAATTATTGCTCAAATTTCAAACCTTATTTTCTTTTTAAATAGCAACACCTTCCCAAATCAAGTGAAAACCCAAAATTGGTATGTCATTTAAGCCCAAACTTGAATATAATAACTTCTAATTTTGAACAATAGCACATAAATGATGAAACAATGTCTAAAATGATGAAACAAGCCCTAATCTATCCGTAGAAGCCACAAAACATGGTTTGCACATGTTAGGAATCTCTGCCAAAGATCCAAGACATGTCAAATGTGAAAATAGCGTCTACCCTGGGATACAAGACACATATTGGTATCTCTTAAATCCACAATTTATGTGAATAGTGGTTAATAATAGCAGTCGTCACCTTAAGGAAAGAATTTGAAATGTAAAGAAATCTAGCATAGATTGAGAAACAAGCATTTATTTTTTCCTTTTCCTTTACAGCTAAAAGAGCAATTTCAACCCCTTTCATTTCCACGTTTTCCATTGCAAGCAATTCTATATTATATTTCATCAAGTTTGGAACAGTCAAAATTACAACCTGCCAGAGCCTACACTGTTTTGTCATTGGGAAGTTCAAATAAATTGCATTGCAACGAAGGAACAGCAAACAATAGATCAACTTGACGACCTACATATGCAACGAATACAGACGGCAGCAAAGAAGAAATCTTGAGAGGCTTCCTTGCTTGACATTCAACAAGCAATCAGGCGTGGAAAATATGGGTTTATATCAAGCTCTCAAAAGACTTGTGTTAAATATCATTAACATATGTAATTCTTTGTGGATGGAAAAGAGAACAAACATTACTGGAACTCAGACAAGATTGCATACCCATTTATGGAACAAAAGAGAGAAAATATGTGATGCAAATGACTGGCTCCAGAGTTGGACAATCAGATGAAGAATTTGTTTTCCACTCTCAGGCACCCAAACATAATAATCAGCAAGCACATCGTAAAAGCACAATTGGCCATCAGCAGCATCTTCTGCAGGAGAAATTTCATCTTCTTCCCTGCTGAAAATTATACCTGTGTTCGATGTCAATGCAAGAAAAAATCCAGTGGTTATGGAACAATAAAAAATGTGCATAATATAATAGGCAAAAATGAGAAACAACAACAGCCCATTAACACAAATTGATAAAAACATCTAGTTTTAACTGACCTCGAGCGCGATCATCAACTTCCAAAGCAATATCAGCAAACAATTCTTGTAACAAGTTCCGTCTCTGAGATGCAGAAGCTAGTGCCTGCAATTGGTTATTAAAACATCACGTAATTTTTTTTTTATGAAATAAGGACACTCAATCTTACTCTGTAAAACAAACATTGGATTGATTCTCAAGCAAGAAATGAAAAAAAAAAAAAAAAACCCACCCACACTATGGCCCTCTAGCTAAGCAAATTCTCTATCAGGACAAAAAATTATCAAATCTTGATTTAAATCTGAGTATAAAAAACTTTCCTTAATCCGCTTGACTACATGATGACGATGGTAAACAAAAGGATCCAAAATAAAGAAATGGAAAATAGAGTGCGAGAAAAGGAAGGAACCCTTTGCAGCTTTTTCTCGATTTCAACGGTGAGAGCCTTCAGATAAGATGAACTTGCAGTTCCTGGCGTCTTTAAACTTGTCTCTGCCATTTCATTTCTTTATCTAATTTGCTATCTTAACAACAATCTTCAACCATTGGATCCAAAAATCTCCCTCCCTGGCCTGATAGATAAATTCCGACCCAAGAAAACAATCAAATTCTCGTCTCTTGCGAAACTAAACGAGAAGCTTCTCTTCCTCCTGCATTAAATTCAATAATCTAGAGCATAGCTTCTTTTTTATTTTTTAAAGGGGATTAAAGGACGTGTCACTGTTTGGTTTTGACGAGACCAGGCACGTAAGTTACAATAATGATTATATTGCTCGTCAAAGGGAACGATGGTCGTTTTGGATTATTATGTTAGGAGGATAAATTTGGAGTTAATTATAACTTAGCCCCGTAGTTAATCAAAACTAATGAATTAGTCCTTGCGGTGTAATAAATCCTTAAGTAGTCACTCGACATGTTGATTATCATCAACCATTCTCAATAAGTATTTTTCTTTTTGTCCAAACACACCTCTTTTCCTGATAGAATCTTATCACCTTATCCACTCTATCTTCATCTGTCTCTTTAAAAAAAAAAATTAAAATAAATAAATAAATTGAATAAGAACATAATTGATGAAAGCACGGAGCTGTGGATGTATTTAGAAATATAGGGTTTTGATCAAGTTTATAGAAAACCCCACAAAGATCTGTTTTTCTCTTCTTTCTTTAAGACAAAAACAAAAAGTTAAATGTACAAAGATATTGAGAATGACGGGTTTGGATAACACGAACATAATTGAGCACTTGTGATCGAGACAAAAGGCGTTTTAAAGGTTTTGCTTTGTGTGTTCGCAAAGCAAAGCTTACGGAGAGGCAATAGTTTCTTGTCCCCAAGAGATGATCTTTTACCTTGGGGTTTATATTGCCTTGAATTCACATGGGGGCTTTACGACTTCCAGGTCCTAATCAATGGAAGATACCTCCACCAGCTGCTTATTTTCCTTTTAGTCAAAGAAAGGTAATCGATGCACCAACTACCCCAACAACACTCACCTGTTCCTTCTGCTATGAAACACTGAGCAATGGAGAGGTGCAATGCATATCAACATAACTAATACGCCTAGCTTCTTACAAACACCAGAAGCTCCAGAATCAATTTTAGCAATTAGAACAATTTAGGATGGCATTCAAGAACGTCAAGGATTCATGGTCTTCGCCGATAATTCTGCTGCAGTCATGTGACCGTATTATAGACTGGTTTTTGAGAAACTTCGTTTGCATCTGAGTATAATATATCAGGAATAAAAATCTTCCAACTTAAACTGCAATGCAGCGAAGGTTTCACAATCAACAGGAAATAAGACCACTGTATAACCCACTCGACCAGTAAGTGTAAGGTGATTTGAGAATACAAGCCGTCTTTACATAACATAAATTGGAATGTGCACTGTACAAATGGTCTGCATACCATAAAATGCAGAGCCAAGCTAAAAATTTTAGGAAGGCGACAGCTACTAGAACCAAAGTACACACAAAATGAATAAACTCACCAACCCATCAGTGTTCTTCTAACTGTATCCACAATCTGATTTCTAGCCATCATATTTGATAACTGAAATTTGCAGTTCTCCTCTAGAAGAAATCTGTATATCTCCCATTCACGATCAGAGGTTGAATACCTTCCTATTTCAGCCTAAGAACAAAAATTGCAAAGCATTAGAAATATTTCACTGTTTATGGGAAACTTTAGAACTGAATTCAGATTTCCATCTGCACTTGGCAACTGACATGAAGTTATCAGCCTCTTCATTATAATGTTGTTCTATTATATTAATAATAGCAGTTGCATCAGAGATAGAAGGAAATAGGATCAGTAAATTGCTTATAAAGCATTCTAGTGCCCTAATTCCAAGCCACATTGGAATTGTCCTATGCATTGCATAATTTCCCATTCAAAAACTCCACGGCAAGTTGAATGAAGATGCAATGTGCAGATGCATCTTTGAGTTTTTCTTTCTAATGCAATGACTTCTTACCGAAAATATGCAGATCCCAAGTGCTTTTAGAGCATGTGTAATATCATAGAATACTCTGGGTCTTCCCTTTCCAGATAGCTCAACTGGATTAGCAACTAGAAGTTCAGTATCAGGTCCTCGGTTTGCTATAATCACACGTAATGGATGAAGCATTTCAACCTTCAAACGGAAACACAAGGCACTTTGCTTCTCAGGATCCACTATCTTTTTTCCATCCTTTTGCTGAATAAATAGGTCCAAATCACGATGACCATTGGTCACCAGTGAGAATCGACCATGAGCTATCTGTATCACAAAAATAGCAAACAATATGGGCGAATAAAATGACCATATTATCCTTCTCTGCATCAATGCACTAAGTGCTAACACAATTTCAAGAAGGTAGAAGATGGAATAATCTGATCATAACGAATTTGGCTCAGCCTTCCATGCAATCCTTCTTTTTATAATAAACCCATCTTTTTGGAAGCTATTGCATTTCAATGATATGCATCTTTTCACATCTAGTTCTAAATTTTCCTGCTGATCCCTTTATTTAGGGGAAGGGGTAGGCTGGTGTAACAGTCCTATCTTTGATTTACTCCTATTTAAATTTAAAATCATATTAAGATATTTTAAATTTGATTTTGTTTGAATTTCTTTTCTATTTAAATAGAATTCTAGGCTACGAAAAAAAGAAGATGGAAAAACTTACGGGCTTTCTATTAAATCATAAGAGAATTGGACAACCTCAAATATGCTCAGAAACTATCTTTTATCTTTTGTTAATTAGGTCTTTGTACTTCATCTCTTTTAATTCAATAAAAGTGCTCTTGTTATCATCTTGAATTATCAAATTTGTTACAATTGGTATCAAAACAGTAGATCCATGGTAACAAGGATATCATAACTTCTTAAAGCAGTTGCCTGCATGAAACAACAGGAGGAGCAACAACTACACCAACAAACTCAACAAAGAATTTTGAAAGAACCAGTGCGACAACTTCAAAACAAGTTAGCTAAAGGAACCTATCTAATCTTGAGGGCAAGGTTTTTCATGGGGGTAGAATTGTGACAGTCATAGCCTTGATTTACTTCCATTAAAATTTAAAGTTATCAGATTAGAATCTTTAAAATTTAAAGTTTAATCTGTTTGAATTTATCTTCTATTTAAATAAAATTATAGGCTATGGAAAAAAGAGGATGAAAAAACTCATGGGGACTTTCGACTAAGTCATGGGAGGAATGAACAATCTCAAATATGCCCTATGAAGACCCGAGCAACCTCAAATGTACTAAAAAACTATCTTTTATCTTTTTTTTCAATTACATTTTTGTAATCATTTTTTTTAAAACTCAATAAAATTACTATTACTATTAATCTAAATTATCAAGTTTGTTACAGCTGGGCCAATATAGAAACCTAACAAGTTTAGGTAACTGGTGCTGTCTTGTCAATGCTGGCACAGAAACATTCACAGCATGGAATGATTAAGTGCCCATTCTAAGTTCACCATTGTGATAAACTTAAAATACTAACAATGGACAGAATCTAAAAATATATATTGGATAAATATGGTGGAAGATGCAAATCCATACCTGTATATTGTAGTCTTTTAAAGTTCTCATCACATCATAAAGAAGACCCTTGTGATCAACACAATGCACTTGAAGCAGCGTATGAGCAGGACTCAGTGAATTGTCTATCATTACATCTGTCCTTTTCAATTTCATCATATCTGGGCTAAGAGCTTGTGAATGGATTTCTTTATCTGATATCTCACAATGAAATAATTCATCTGCAATAACAGGAGAAAGAGAAGACATGCCCTGAAGACATTCATACTCTGGCCCTGCTAATCGAAGTTCACAACTGATACATGATTCACCTAGCACAGCATGCAATTGTTCACATGTCTCATTCTGTCGTTGCTTTGTGTGTAATAGCTCCCTGCAACAAAATTGTGGAATAGAATGGAGATTAATACACCCACAAAATCCAACCCAGACTCCTGGGTTTTTAATTACAATTGATCTCATGATCGATTCAGAGAAGTGTTCAATGACCTGATGGACATCAGACAGAATCTAGCCATATCTTCGACTCCCATGAACAACTATTCACTTCACTACGAAGTATAGATCATCATTCTTATCATGTCATTGTCAATTGTTCATGAAAAAAGATTGGTAGGTCAGCAAAAACTTGGGAAGAACCATGCCATAAATAGGAACGGTAGATGATAGGTTCCAAGGATAACAAATTAGCTGCCATCTCTATTCACTCAAACTCAATAACAAAAAACCAAGGAAGTACTAGCTTACGTTACCTCAGCCCTCAGTAACTCAAGGCCTAAGATATGCAGTGAGCAGTTTAGACAATTTTTCCATGGACTTGAATTAAAAGGCAGGACAGAATTCTCCTTATACAGTAGAAAAAATCAAGATTGCCCTCACTCAAAGACAGGAATTCGAATAAATTCCAAAAGAGAAAGAAAGAAAGAAAAAAATCTTACAGTTTATCAGTAACGAAAAAGAGGTCCAAGACTCTGCCATCTGGGGTTGTAGTAACTTTGACCCTCTGGATTGTTAGCTCCAGCTCACACAAAACCTGAGTAACATCTAACAAGAAAAACATTTTCCAATTGCATCAGAGATAGAATTATCATCATCAGACTAACCCAAGGAAGCAGTAAGCAGCGACGAAAGCAAAGATTAAAAAAAATAAAAATGTACTCTATTAATTACCATGCAGCAATCCTTTCCTGTCGAGACTAATGAACTTCAACAAGTAAACCGGACAAGACTTGGATTGCTGCTGGTTCCAGTAAAAGGAGACCGAACATGAAGGGCATACAGATAAAAGTCTGTTCTTCAAATGAGTCCATCTTATAATGGACCGTGAGTGTGGAACCACCCAGAATACTATGTAGCACCATTTCCCATCAGTTGAAACATCTGCTCCATAATTATCACTTCAATAATTGTAATAATTAATCAATAAAAACAAAACCAAATAATATTGGTAAGAATAACTACCCCCTTTGGTAATGTAAAGTCCATAGTCAAGAATTACATGAAGAATATCGCAGGCAAGGCCGGTCTTGTCGGGACAATTAACGGTGATCACGTGAGGATCTCCTGCCTTCTTTCCTTTCTCGATCAAAACAGCGTCGTCGCTTGGCACTTCCATCTCCTCCGGCAAACCCCGGTCAAAATCAGATTGTGTTTTCTTTTGAAGGGCTTGAATTTCTAGTAAAATCTAGAAACTGGAAAGGATAACAAGGGAAAAGAAAGATGAAGGGGGATGGGGAGGCTGTTCCTTTTTACTGCTTTAGTTACAGCTAATGTGATAACAGAGACTAGAGAGAGGGGGAGATCCACGTTAGCATTCGGAGAACATGTATTGTATGCTATTAACATGTGGTTACACACACACACACAAATTCACTCAATTAGGTTTTGTTATCCCTGTCAAATTATCTTTATCAAATTTAAATAGATAAAGATTAAAATATTTTTTAATTTAAATCCAAATTCTAATAAATTAAGTTTTTTTAATTAAATCCTGGATCAATTGATAGATACGAGAATATATAATATATGATATTGAATTATAATAAACCATACTAAAAAACATGTGCAACATATATTATTCATATATTATTGTAATATGTTTGGTGCATAATGATGATGCATGAAGGGATGGTCGTTTCCCTTCCTTTTTAAGCTTTAATTGATTTAAAACCTAATTAAGTTAGGTTTCATTGACCCCATCAAATTATAATTATGAAATCTAAATATATATGAATATCAAGATATTTTTCAATTTAAATTCGTGATTTAATAATATATTTTACAATTTAAATCTATAATTTAATAATAAATTATTTTTTTTACATCAAATCTTAAATCGGTAGAACAATGCGGAGATGAATATTATATAATATTTGATTATACTCAACCATAAAAAAAAAAAAAAACATTTGCAACAACATATGTTATTGTAACATGTTTGTTGCATAATGATGATGCATGAAGTTTTTGTAAAGAGTGTTTGGAAATGCGGTGTAAATCATGTTTTCTTGATATTTTTTTTTGGTTTAAATGAATTTTTTTATGATATCAAATTATTTTAATGTACTGGTGTTAAAAATAATTTTTTAAAAATAAAAGATTTTATTTTGATATATTTTTAAGTGAAAAATATTTTGAACTATTACCGCCACCATAATCCCAAACACACATAAAAATTCATCGCCAACAATTTATTTTAGTCATCATATTTTATATTAATGATATTTCAATCATTATTTGAGAGTTTTTTTTGGTTACAGTATATACAATTTAGACTTAAAATTGAGCTCCTCGGTGTAAAAACTCATTTTAATAAAATATAGACAAACTTGGTTAAGCTTTAGGCACCGTATAAAATAAACGAGTGATAAATATGGATCATAGAGAGCAGTGAGCTCCCACACATGAATCCTCGGGGATAACAATCGCAAGTGTGCTTTCGTTAGACAATAAAGACATCTCGAAGGTCTCTCATGTAAAGAGAATTGTTGTCCAGATGTAAAGCAGCAAGTATATCAACATAGTTCATATGATATTGCTCATTATTTCAAAAAAAAAAAAAAAAACTTTAAAAATTTACCAGTCATTATTTCATCAAAACTCAGGGCAACAAGTTGCAACAACAATGAATGAATCGAACTGAAAAGGAAGAAGACGAAAACATGATATTGGTGAAAATTGTATTAAATATAAGATCTGGGTAAAGGCCATGCTCATCACCGCTTATTTCCTAGAACATGACACTGAACTAGGGAGAAAGAAACATCAATGTTTGGCACACGAAAATTGTAGCACTGCTCATCTTCAGTATCAGTGATGGTTTTTCACTTCTTTTTGGTGACTCCAAGCCTCAGGCGGAAGTCCTCCTCCATGAGGGGGAGCCCATCCCGCAACTTAACTTTTGGTTCCCATCCCAACAATGCCTTTGCCTTTGTAATGTCAGGTTTCCTCTGTCGTGGATCATCAGGAGTATTCTCCACCATGTTTATCTCCACACCAGGATTAATAAGCTGCGAAAAGAGAGGTTAACGTTTGTCAAAAACAAAACTACGACCATACTGCTTCAACACAAATGGTGTCGAACTGTGAAGTGCACACTGGATATCTGGCTCAGAAAGGGAGTGGGGGCAACATTGGAAACTAACCTCCTTCACTGTCTCAGCAAGCTCGGTCATGGTAAATTCCCCTGGAAATGTACAGAAAGAACAACGAGGTTAATAGCAAGAAATATGTACATGAAATTCCAAGCTTTTCCATGCAAGCACAAACATACCTGGGTTTCCAATGTTGATTGGTCCAGTGTTCTCTCCATCCATGAGGCGAATAAGGCCATCAACCTGATACATTTTAAGCAAGCATTTGAGACTCTAGGAACCCCATTGGATATCACGCGAGGTTGAAGTTGATACACATGCATATATACATGTGTGTGTGTGTGTGTGTGTGTGTTCTGCATACCATGTCAGAGACGTAGCAGAAACTGCGAGTTTGAGTTCCAGGCTTTTGAACTGTCAATGGTTCACCACTACACAAATTCAAAAGATAGTAGAGTAAATTAAAAGCTATGGGACATAAGCAAAAAATCTTACCCAATATCTGAAGAACTTTTTATAAAACAAAGCATCAGGAATTTTCACTAGAAACCACAAGGATGGTGAAACAAAAGCATGGACCTAGACTTCTTGTCAACTAAAGCTAACAAATAAAGCTACGAACACACAGATACCCATGACAGAACAAGGACTTACCGAAGTGCTTGAGCAATGAAGTTGCTCACAACACGCCCATCATCAATATTCATACGCGGTCCATATGTGTTGAAAATTCTAGCAATGCGAATTTCTATCAACATTAAAGAAACTATGTCAGCAAAATTATTACCAAGGAAAACTCGGTTCCATATGGAGAAAGTTAACACATTTACCTATCCCATGTTGCCTGTGATAGTCAAACATCAATGTCTCAGCCACACGCTTCCCCTCATCATAGCAGCTCCGAACCCCTATTGCACAAAAGAGTTGCAGAGAACTTAATTTATAATGCAGAGTTGCAGAGAACTTAAAAAACAGTGCATTGGACCAGATGGTGAAGATATATACATGATCCATGCATCAAATGAACGCAAAGCTTGCTACAAGAGCAAGCCCATCAACAAGGAGCTAGTTCAAAGAAACTCCTATCTTAATTGAACAGTGAAAATGCAAGAAAATTTGGCTTGGTCGATGACTGAACATACCAATTGGATTAACATTGCCCCAGTAGCTCTCAGGTTGAGGGTGCACAAGTGGATCACCATATACCTCTGAAGTAGATGTAAGCAAGATTCTGCTCCCAATATCATAAATGAGTCAACACATTCATTGATAGTTTTAAAAATAATAATACAAAATATGATCCCTTAACCTTGCTCCAACTCGCTTGGCAAGACCCAGCATGTTCAGCGTGCCAATCACATTTGTTTTTATTGTCTGCAAGATATCACACGCTTCCAAGTTAAAATGTCCCAAGGTTCAATACATATTCCTATTTATAGGAGCATTTATAGCAATTAAACTAAATTGGTGACGTATGAGAGACATGTTTTATGTGAAGAACAACCATGGCTCATACTGTTTCCTATTCTACATCCCGAGGCTGAAAATGGGACCAATCTAGTGACATCAGGTGTCAAGGCTCACTAAGAAACTCATTGTCCCAGAAAGATTAAAACAAGACAAAGGCAGCAGCACAAATAGGTAACACAAAGATTCAAAATAGATTATTCCAAACTTCTGATAGTCAAATGACTCCAACCTAACTGGTTGTTAATGGATGGTTATTTAGCATTGCTTGATCACGGTGCTGGGGTTGTTGGTTGCAAAATTAAGGAGGGTGTAAACAAGTACTAATTGATGGACCATGGTTTCACAAAATTAAAATATTTACAAATGCCAGAGAAAGGATGGTGGATATCCTCTAAAAAAAAGAAAAACAAAAGAGAGGAAAGGAAATGGTGGACAAGGACTGGAGTAGAAAATCAAGTTATCATGCTGAGGCACAAGAGACTTGATGTGCAATTAGCAGAGAGCAAAGAACGAGTATTTATAAAAGATACATTGAAAGAATAGAGTAAATTAGCAACAAGATAGCACATATACACACCTTTACAGGATTGTATTTATAAAAAATGGGAGAAGCAGGGCATGCAAGATGATAAATCTGATCGACCTCAACCAACAATGGCTCCGTGACATCTAGGAAGAACAAAAAGAAACAAGTTATTTTCATTAACATTCTGATATCATAAAAATAAAAGGCAACAGAAAATACATTGATAATAGCATGCCAAACTCCTCAGAAACTCTTATCAATGCTGAATCGCAAAATCTCAATGGCCTTGATGCAACATATGGAAGATTCTTTGTCTAACTTGTAGATTACCATTATTTTCTTTTGTCCCACTTGTTCTTTCAGAGTGCAGTAAGTGCCATTATCTACTGCAGTGGTAGAAAGTAATGCATTTATAAAAAGAGCTACTAAGTTTGGCATATAAGAACAACCACTTTAGGCAAAAACATAAAGGTAGGGCAATTTCAAGAGTCCAGATCCCAGGAACCTGCTTCCTGGCCTTTAGTTTAAAGTGCACTTGGCATCAAGCCCTACCATAAAAAACAAGATCAATAACAAAATATTCAAATCTAATTCGAAAGTCAACCTTTACATGGAGCTTCTCATGTTTAGTTGCTAGCTAGGATGATACCATGACACTATCTCATAAAGGTCCTTACCTAGCCCAAGTGAAACCATAACTTAATTCAGAAGAGCTATAAATAACTGGACCTAATAGTGCACCTGCTTTGTATCTTGTATAAGGAAGGAAAAACTTGATGTCAATTTTTAAAACTAGAAACTGGGAAGACAAGAGCATACCATGACGAATAAGCTCAAACCTCGGCTGACCAATCCATTTCCTAAGATTGTCTTTAGATCCAGTGAAGTAGTTATCAGCAACAATAACCTGAGTATGATGTACTAGACGCATTAATCAAATTGGACAATAAATCATTATTTGTCAAAAACCTTAAAATGAGGCTGAATTAGGTAAGGGAACATGCTGACCTCATTTTTCTCATTTTCCATTAGTTTGTCGACCAAGTGAGATCCAATGAATCCAGCTCCTCCAGTAACCAAAATTCTCATATTGGACTGCCATCAATAATGCAATGAAATAAGACTAAATAGAGAACACTGAATTGCAAATGCAATTCATTCACGAGAGTATATTAATAATCACAAGATAAAATTGGGAGCAATGAGGGCAGACATTATGGTGCAAGTGCGAAATTTAGTTAAGCAACAAAAAGAAGCTTTTTTTTTCTTTCTAAGCAGCAGAAAAATAAGAGTTGCTATTTGAAAACCATATTAACAACGGGAAAGGACTGCTCTATCAAAGCTAGAGAACAAGAAGTTAAATCACCACCTAAAACTAGGAAACAGTAGTATTGTAAGATCTCAATGACCTCAAAGATCAACAGCTGCAAATTCATTTAGTATAGAGAATTTATAGCCTTTGTAGTCCTCTAAGTAGCATCACTGATCACTGTTTTCCAACTACGACGCGCCTATTTGGTGGTGGAAATGGAAATTGAAAATCATCTCAGTTGCCCTCTAAGCAACCCAATTTCATAAACTGGTTTCCAGCACTTAGCATGATTTATTATTTATATACGCCAAGAATCTAACTTAAGTTGAACCAGTTCAAGAACTTAGCTGCACCATTACTGAAGGCAGTTCAAAGAAACAGAGATCTATGAAAAGAACAAGTAGCTATCACCACCATTAAGATTAAGTTTTCTTGATCTTGCACCACATGTTTTTAAAAGTAGGACCACTCACACCTCTCTCTCTCTCTATAAGCAAGTCGTTATCATACAGTAAAAAAATCCACTAAGGATATGTAATGTAATACATGCAATGCAGTATATCTGCATTGCAATTTTTAAAGAATTGTGACTGCCTACCCAGATGGGCATAAAAAAAAAAAAGGAAAAATGAAAGAGAAAATCGAAAATCACCTGAGAAAACTTGGAATTTCGCAATGGAGATGGACTTGGAGGTGGCTTCACAGTTGTTTGATGGTCTCCGTTTGATGCCATTTGATCAGATCTCAATCCAATACCTATACGCAATCCTATCAAATTGAAGCATCAATCAAATATACATACACATCAAACTGTGATCAAATAATGATTACAGAACAAATCAAATCAAATGGAGTACCAGAGGTAAGATGAGAGGAATATAACCCAACCCAGAAGCCCGAATTTACTCTCTCTCTCTCTCTCTCAGAGCTGTGTGATTGACGAAAGCTGAGAAATCAGAGGCTGATATTTATAATACCACTACAGTAATAATAATTTTCAATAACGTCGAAACTTCTTCCACCAAATATTGAATCGCAAATAAATAAAATAATTAGAACCTTCAGATTCACGTCGCCTTCCTCCCACCTGCCAATAAAAAGAACAGAAATATTTCAAAGCCTTAAACTTTACGAAAAGTTAAATGGGCTACCAGACATTGATCAATGATAGCTCCTCGATAACAATAATAAAACGCTGCACCCACCAGATACAACAAAGGATAGTTTTCTTTTTTAATACTTTATCTATTAAGCAGTGAGTATAAATAAAAGGTTCGAATTCGATAACTTTTTATTAAAAAAATAATAATAATAACATAAGATTAACATTGGTTGTGAGCTGCACAACTTTCCCTTGGCAAGTTGTTCAATTCTTGAAATCTGTTTTTCAAAAATATTACAGACGTAAGAAGCATTGACTTCTTGCATTAAATTTATACAATTGGTAACAATATTGTTCAATTGTTTAGAGCGTGGATTTTACATGTAATCTCGTACAAATTTATGTGTTTTGAAGGGTTTTCCCATTGAAGAAGTTCAATGATTCCCTTCTCAATCTCTCTTGTCTCTTTTATTAAGTTGCTCATGCAAAAACCTAGAGCACTCAAGCATATGACCACCTGGCTCTTCAGTTCCCTTTCCCCTTCATGATCAGCTGCGTGAAACTTGTCTACAATTTCTTTTGAATGTTGGAGGTAAGAGCTGATGATGCTATCTATCTTATCGTCTTTTAAACTGGAAGCTTTAAAAATGTTCCAGTTTGAAGATTTTCCCAATTCAAGATCATAAGAGATGTTCTTGTTTTCAAGTTTCTTTTCAAGAAATGCTAGCGATTTCAACAATGTGACATGCTCAAAACATTTAACCAAGGAACCAGCCATTTCCTTGAAAAGTTCAACGTCAGCATGTAGTTTATTTACAGACTCCTTCCAGGAAGCTCCAAGTTTTTGTGATTCTTGTTCAAGGAGTCCCACTGCATCAGCACTAAAAAGCAAGAGATCCACCAGCTTTGACAAAGACGCCAAGAGCTTACAATAGCAAGCACTATGAAAAGGCAAAAACCAGAAGTTGGGCTCCACCTCAGCTTCTCCAATGAACTTCCCTAGTTCGCTAACATCCAATTTTAGTCTCCTTTGTTTCTCTAGCAAGTTGGTATTGCTGTTGGCTGCAAGGCTCATCGAGGCAACGCAAGCAGACAATGACCCGAAACATTTAGAAAGTTGAACTTTAGCTAGAGAACAAGATCTAGTGGGTTGCAAGACAAGGTCTACCATGATTGAACAAGATAATCCAATAAAAGTTTCCACAATTCTTGCTATAGCAAATTCGCTTGGTGGGCCAAAATTTTTCCTGCCCAATATTAGTACAGCTCCAATCACTGCAGAAATACCACCTGCCTGACCATACATCTGGCTGTGCCTCAGAAAACTGGCAACGACGAACCAAGGAAGGAGAGAGATAAACCTTATTGGCAAGTATCTCTCAAACACAAAGCAGCCAAATACTCCATATACAGTCCCTAAGACTGTCCCTTGTGCTTTAACATTAGCAACTTTGAACGTCGCCTCCCTTGCGGCAGCCATGCTAATGGCTACAGGGAGGCCTGACCAATAACTATCTTTCTTGCTATATATCAAACCAAACAGGACAGCAAGGCCCAAGGAGAGAGAGCATTTGAATGCTGGCATAAGCCTTTTGCAGTTTACACTTGTGGACCAGTTGCCCATCCACATGCTCTTGAAGAACCCATTCTTCTGACATGGAGTGCTTGATTCTTTTTGTTGTGTGGAGGTGATTGGTTTCGCCTGTGATCTGCTTCGGAGGAGTTTCATGCAAAATAAGAAGAAAAAAGAGGGCAAATCTTCGTGGTTTGTTGGGATCGTTGCTTGAAATGTTTGAAGGGACTCCATTATTTTGTCTGCATTTGATTCTGGAACAGTTAACGAATCTCTAGGAAAACAATTCTTGATCTGTTTTAGGGTCAGGCTAACATGCTCCTCTAGTTGAACTAGACCTTTTTTGGTCTCTGCCTCGAGCATTCTTATAGGAAATGAACTGGTACTAGTTAAAGCTATTTCCATCCCTCTCAATGGTATCTCTAGCTCTTGCAATCTCTCTCCCGGATTCAAGTAAAAGTTTCTCAGAAACTTCAATGGAAGCCTCTCCCATTTCACGCTTTCCTGTACACAATCCAGAAAAGAAATGGTGCATGCATTCAAGTTAATTATAAGCAACTGATCAGCTAGTTGTAATTGAAATCTAGTCTTGCACTGGTAGTGGATGGCGCCAGATAGAATCAATAAATAGTGTTAATTATAAAATGGTACAAAAGTTCTTACTTGGTAGCGTTTGATACTCTGGAGAAGTTTGGCACCAGCAATAGTCAATGGCTTGGCTTGGGAGATAGATGTCAATGCCAATGCATTGTCTTCTGCACAGAAAGCTTTCACATAGAGGTTCAGCCTCTCGGAAACGTTTTCAGCTAGCCTTCCACAATTTTGTTTCAGCTGCAATGTAATGTTTACAGGATTAATATGTATCTTCCACTATCGAAAATATTTTCAAACTATTCATGCTAATTAATTAGTTATAATGCATATATAATGATATTATATTAAACACCTCCCAACAAGCCAGTCTTGGATATGGTAAGAGCAGGGCAATAACACAAGCTAAGGCTCCAATAGCGGTACTAGCGGCTATATTCAAAGGATGCATAATAGCCTCAGTATCCACACCATTGATAAAAGCTATAACGTACACGATAACAATCTGACCCAGTGCAATTCGCTTTGCTATCAAATGAGTCCCCTCAGGAAATGCCACCACAAATGCACCCAGGGCCACTGCTAAGGATATGGTGCCATTAGTAAACCGAGCTGGACCAATCAGCCAAAGGCTCAGCAGAGCCGGCCCCACGCTCTGGATCGTGGCGTAGAGTGCTAGCCAGCAACCATGAAGAGTGTCACCTAAAGTTGCATCAGTGACTATGAGTATCACAGTCACATAAGAGAACGCAGGGAAGGCTATATGGTGTTGGACAGCAGCTGGACCATAAAGGGTGGTGCAACCCACTATGGTACATGCCAGAGCAGTCCTGAACGCCGAGGCCAGGCAACGGAGCCACACTGCTCGGGCACGGTCTGTTGTGGCTAGCATAATTACACTATCACAGGGATTGGATCGAGAAGAAAGAGATATGGCAAGTGTTATAGTCGAGAATGCGTGGTCTCCGCCTTTTGTTGCCAAGAGCAATGCCTGGTGCTGTGGGGTTTGCGTTGATAAGAGCCAAGATTATATAAGACAACAGATTATAAAGTGGAAATTTAGGACCAAGTAAGGTGCGAGTGTCCCCATTAGCGGTGATGTAAGAATTCGCTGCACTGAAAGTACTTACGGCGTTTGAAGTGGGAGTAGCTAGAAATTAGAATTGAATTAAATTGAAGGAATGCTTTTTTGGATAAAAAATTGAAGCCATGCTAAAGCTAAAATGGCCCAACAGCCATGGCTCATTAGCTTAAGTAGTTTTAATCGCATAACAGCCGATTAACTTGTAAATGGAAAAATGGCTAAAGTGTTCACGATTTGAAGGAAAATTAATATACTTGGATTGTTTCTATAATGCAACTTGAGATTTAAGTGGTTCCATTATCTGTACAGTTAGATTGTCTCGATTAGTTATAAAAATTAAGAAATGAATGGGAAAAATAAACGCAACAGTGCATTTGTGATATTAACTTTCCTCGAAAGAGTTTTTCAATTATTCTCATTTATTAAGAAAGAGATTGTAGTATTTGTTGTGTTAATATTCTAATACAAATTAATGCATTTAATTAAAAAAACAAAAAAAATTAATTTCCCAGGTCTCTATTTGTCATCTTGATTGATTAAGAGGATAATCACCTTTAATTTCAAATACTTTTAGATAGGTTATAGTGCTTATATATACACAAATATAATTAATTATATACACTAAACTTTTCAGGACACGCGTGATGTTTGAATTCTTACAAGATTTAATTCCTACCCATGAAAAGAACACCTCCAATGGGAAGAATGTTTGGTTAATGGAAATCAGAATAGAGTTTCCAATATATGATGGCCAGGACTTTAGCCAGAACCGACAAGCCACCACACGAAACATTCAGAGCCAGCATTTCTTGAATAAAAGGATCGAAGGTGGGAAGCTAACTTCATTACAGTTCGACGAAACATAAACAATCTAACATGGAAATTAAATAGAGAACACATCCATGACGTCACAGTACTTTTAAGTGGGTTTTCTGTCGATGTCCACTTATCCTGTCCTCGATCGGCCATCTTGGACTGATTCCTGTTCTTTGAGGAGAATGAAGGGTCAAGTGGCTCACGTTGATGCTTTTATCAAATATTATTACGGAAATACATTCTGCAGATCACGGCACAGCAGCAAGTGTAATTACACCTTGATTCCAGGAGTTTATTATTTGCTTTCCATGTACATTCCATAGACTACACAGCTGCAATTGACTCCTCAATTGTACTGTGACCGATATAAATATACGTCATCTCTCGCTGAATAACATACGAGAGTTTCCAGCATTTTTTCTCATTTGTTTTATATGTAAAATATATATATATATATATATATATATATATATATATATATATATCGTTGCATCGAGTTAGATATAGAGCAGAGTTGCTGCTGCTTGCATAGTATATCCCTGGTCCAAGTTTATTTTTGCAAGTTCTTTAAAGAAACGTGTATCCATGGTTACTCTCCCTCGTATTTCTAAATTCAAATGCCCTTGTTTTCTTATTAGGTAAATTCCCCTTGGAGCTCACATGCTTATGCCATAACCCATAAGTCTTGTGATAGGAAGCAGCATGGAGAGACTTTGGCACTACCAGGCACCCACGACCCCTGCACTCACTTAATTAGTGTAAAATGACATCAGAAAAATAAAAATCAAAACGTTTAGGATCTTATGCGCAGACAGTGATAGGATCCTGTCGTCATACAATTGACCTAATTACTTAGTGCATTGATGATGGTCAGCAGTCACCAACCTATTGAGCCCTTCTCTGATCTCGTCCTTAATTAATTTGCTCGAGACAAAGAACCAGTTACTCAACAGAACTCCTTCATTGATCTGCTACGATCATATTTCAGCTGAAAGAAAGGGTCATTAGAAGACAGAGAACCAGTTACTCAACAGAAACTCCTTCATTGATCTGCTACGATCATATTTCAGATCATGAAAGAAAGGGTCATTAAAAGACAAGTAACTAAGAAAAGGCGTTTCATGCTAAAGACACTAAAACTCTGCAGATGCTTCCTTTCATTGTTGGATTATTACTGCTGTTTACACTATCCGTCAACTTATCGCCTAACAATAAATTAATGTTTGCCTCCTCATCCGTTATTAAGAAACGAAAGTATTATACTCGTGTGATTAATTGTGATTAATTGAGGTATGTACAAGCTTGAATATTTATATTAATAATAATAAAAAAAAAATAAACGACAGTACCATCCATTCCATCCCAAGAGCGCTGTATGCTCACATTTTAGCTATGATTAGAGGGGAAACTGACTAGTTAGTGTGCTCATAAGTAATGGCTGTAGATTTATTTATTTATTTCAAGATTGTATTTTCGAATCAAACTACACATTAATCAAAATTAAGTTTTTTTTTTTTAATGATATTAAGACATATTTTTCAGATCAACATGGTTTATTCTCATATCAATTAATTACATATTAATTTTTTTTTAATAATCTTAAAAATACAAACTCTACATTGGTATAATGCATCATAGGAATTAACTAATGGTTGTAGATGGAGAAAAATGATATGGCAAATTGAGATACACATGCAAGTTTCTGATTAATATTAGCACCACAAATTAAAAATGGGCATCCAAAAATTTGTAAAAAGTCGAGTGAATGATAATGTATCAAATCTTCTTCTTCTTCTTCCTTCTTGTCACCACGTCGCATGTCCTATCTGTTCCGATTTCGAAAGGCCACATAGACATGAAGAAATCCATATTAACTCCAACTAAACAACTAGAAATGGGGTGTAGGAGAGGTGTTTCATTATTCACATGAAAGTGAAGGTTTTTTCTTTTCTTTTCCTTTTCATCCCTTTTCTTTTAATTTCATCAACAGATTTTTTTTTTTATTTAATATAATCTCATCAGATAAAATTTTAAATTATAGTAGAAAGATAAAATTTAAATAGAGAGTATTATTGTGTAAAATATGGAGAAAATACAATGTTAATTTCAAAGTTCTTATAATTCTCATTTTGATCCAAAAATTTATTTTGTTTAGTTTTAATCCCTAAACTTGAGAGATGATAAAAAAAATCACCAGAAAATAACAAAGAGAGTTCTGATAAGGTGTTTTATCCCCTTCATCTTGTATGGAAAAAAAATCGATATTGAGAGATTATTTTTTAAATTTGATTTTGTATTTTTTAACCGATTTGAGGTGTTTTTTATTACAAGATTGGTTTATTGACATAATAAACATAGAAGAAATTACATGCATCATTGATTCTGCCAATATTTTTTTTTTTATGTAAACAAGGATCACTCTTGATGATGGATACATCTATTTCCATAAGTACTAAGCATGAGGAGTCCAAAATCAAAGGCAATGACAATAACAACAATAATAACAATTAGTAATGACATCAACAATATTTATCTCTCAGCAATAAAAACAAGAAAGGTAACATTAACCAAAGCGTATCACGCGAGCTGCCCAAATATAATTGGCAGCTCAATTGTTTTTGGGTATCGTTTATGATTTTTTTTTATTGATATTATTGGATTTTTCTCGTTGAAATCTTTCTAATGATATCAGACATATCGTCATCGGAGCTTTGATATGCCTCCGGGGTCTCATTGTTTTTTTTTCCCTCTCTTTTTTCTTTCTCCTTGAAATTTGTATCATCCCATTTTAACAATTTATTTGAAATATCACACTTTCCAACTACGACATTTTAAAAAGTCATGATTCTAATCCATGAATTTTACTGCACCACTTACAAGTGCTTTAATATTGTGATGTAGGGTGCTTTTTGTTTGAAAAATACATCAAAATATTTTTTTTATTTCACATCAACATATCAAAATTATCGAAAAACATTAAAATACATTAATCTGATATTTTTTTTCAAGTTAAACACATTTTTAAAAAGCATCCAAAAATAAAAATTATCACACTATTAAACACTCAAAAGTGCATAAGTCTAGTAATAAGCCAGACCAATCACTTGAATATTCTTAGATGGATCACGAGAGTACAAGACTCCATGATGTAATTAATAACTTGTAAAATAATAATAATAAAAAACAACAAAAAAGGATGATAAATTCACTGGTCCCATAAACAAATTTTATTGTGGACTGGAATAGTGAATTTATGATCTTACCCTAAAAAAGCCTTTAGGCTAAGGGTTCAGGGGTTTTCTTTGCAATTAGGGCATTTTGAAATTTTTAAACTAGTCGGGAGCAAGAATGGTATTTTCCTTTTAAGTTACTTAGTAAAAGGACATAAATACCCTTAAGAGTTATACATTGTTGTTTTCCATTAAGGGGTAGATTTGTATTTTTAATTATAAGATGCATAATAAAATAAAATATTTCCCTTTATATACAAAAATACTTTAATAGCTGACAGGATGTGTTTTAATTTTATCTTTTTTTATTTGCACAATAAAAATACGTCCTTATTATTGGGGTTCAATTTATTATACCTTGGGTCTAATGGCATTTATTTCATTGCACTATTGGTATTTTTGTTGTTATTGGGTAAAATGAGGGGTGTTTTTTTTCTTTTAATAAATTAAAGATATTTAAAAAAGATTTGTTGGCACCTGTAGTGATTTCAGTGACCAAAAAGTCGTTTTAGATTATCTTTAGATTCGTTTCGATATCTTTTTCATGTAATGGTGATGTGTGTACAAAACAAAATTTTGGTTTGACTCTAACGACTATTTCTTTTTCTTCTTCTTTCTTTACCCTCTCCCTCGATTTTTAAGCCCTTCCCTGCAATATTTCAGATCAATCTCTCAACTTCTCTTTGTTTTCAATTAAGTCCCTGATATTTTTGGTTAATATTTGTTTTATTTGAAATAATTTATAAAAATCAAAATTTGTTTTCAATTTCATGTTTATTTGATATTTTTTTATTTGTTAGATTTGGTCTCTATTATTTTTAATTGTTGTTTATGCCATCTGAGATGATTTTTATAATTTTTTTTTAGAGATTTCACCCTCCATCATTTTTTTTCCTATCAAATTTTATTCTTATTTTTTTATTGTTGGTTTTTTTTTTTTTTTGCCATTTTTTTTTGTTTTTAAGTTAATTTTATCTTTCGATATTTATTTTATTGGAGATTAGGCTTTTTTTTTTTGTATGCCTTTTCTACTTCCATTTTTTTCCTTTTTATTTGATTGGGTTATCTAGGATCTTTTTTATAAAAAAAAAAATTCAAAATAGATTTTATTCTTGAATTAAATAGAATTGATTGATTGAATATAGATGGGCCATTGTTTTTTTTTTTAAAAAAAAAGAAAAAAAACAATAGACAATGTTTTGCCTGCTTTATGCAATTCGTTAGAAAATTAGGGGTTTGGTTTTCTTCAATTTAAAACTCATTCTTGACTTAAAACACCTAGAAAACACTATAGACACTTGACTTAAAACACCTATAAAACACTATAGACACTTTGATTAACCTATCCATGGCCACTAGAAACCCAAAAACAAAAAGAACATCTAAAAAAAAAAAATCAATTCGAAGCCAAAATAATTATTGCAGTTAGGTCTACTTCCTCGCGTAAGGTGAAGGAAAAAAAAACACTTAGGTCAAAAAACCCTTATGAAATGGAACCTATTGAAACCAAAATAACACCTAGGCAAGCCAATTAGCTTGTGCTAAGTAAAAAAAAAAAAAGACCAAACAAAAACAAATGTAGGTATTGGTAATGTGTCTTTTTAAAGAAATGAAAATATTTTATCCATTAATTTAAAATCAGGTGCATATTAGACAATATTTTTATTTAACTTTGAGAAGGAAACACATTGGATCAATTTAGGTTATTTCAGGTTAATAAGCGGAAGTTGGGGATATAATCTTGAAAAAAACAAACTAGGAACCTAAATCTTGAATTAATTTAATTTTAAAAGATAAAATTGATGAAAGAAACCCAATTTTTTTTAAAAAAAACCCAAGTGAACTTGAGCTAATTACCCAAACTCTCGATGCAAATCATGCACGCCATTGGATTCAAGGAATTTTTTTTATTCCATAGATTATTTTTCATTTAATAGATTTACATGACAATAAAGCAAATGAAATATTTTTTAATGAAATGTTTTTCAAAAAGAAAAAGAACATGGCAAGTGCATGAGACTAGACAGCAAAAGCAATTTGTTGATAACAAAGAGTGAAATAATATATATATATATATATATATATATATATATTAAGTTTAAGTTAATTAAAAAAATAGATCATCAATAAAACTGTATTTTTTAAAATTGAGGTGCTAAAAGTGCAATAAAAAAATAATAATAAGCTGGATGTTATAGCTTAACTTGTCAAATTTGCAATCCATACCATAGAATTAACTGGGCTAATTTTTTTCTTTATCTAAAAAAAAAAAAAAAAAATTCCAATAACACTAGTCTATAGCCCAGCACACTAGGCCTCTAGAAGGACAACTCAGGTGCCTGGGTCTTTAAGTCAAGGCTCGTACTCATGGGTCAGCTTTTTTTCTCATTTCAAGGGGGAACGACCTGTTATTCCCTTTTTTCATTTTTTTTCTTTTAAAATACAAAGACAACACATCGTCTCCTAGCCGAGATTCCAGCCACTATTGTGGTGATTGGAAAATCAGGGGTATGAGTTTTTAACCCACCAAACCCTTTTATCAAGCTAAAAACCAATCCTAGAACATGTAAAAACCAATTTAGCAACCCAAAAAAACAACTTAAATCACAAAATCAAATCGAATAAATTCTCTTCCTTGACTCCCTCACTGAATATGACTCATTGACATTAATTTCAACTATTTTGGTGATCAGAATAGATATAAAAGCGACTTTCTGTCTCTAAGCCAAAATCTGGAGAGCTTCTCTTTTTCCTCTAACAGAAAAGAATTGAAACGTGAGGGAAATGATTTTTTATACCAAAATTAAATTTCTGAAAACTAAAAGGACCGATTACCTATAAACCAAAAAAGATGGGAGACTAAAGTAAACTTTTTATATGAAATTCAAAGCCACCACTTATGTTACCCATCATTTTCATCTTGGTCCTCTAATTTTCAATCCAACCCTTCCCCTGAAAAATATGCAATTGGTTGTAAATTTTAGCTCATAAAGGCACAATTGTTAAAAAAAATATTTAAAGACCAAATTAAATTTTTTGTAAAAATCAACTATTACAATAATAGAACAGATTAAAATTGGCTACAGAAAAACCCCATGTCTTTTAGGTTTATACTTGATTAGTAATTGAGCGAATTGAAGACAGGCATTCGTGGTCAGAAGAGCAAAAAAAAAAATATCCCCCGGTCCACGGAGAATTGTTTTACTAACACAAACAAATTAAACTCTCGTGGCCCCTTCTAGCTCTTAAAATATGCACAAAAAAAAAAAAAATGAATATTTTGTAGAAAATAGCTGGATTTGGATTATTTAACGTTATTAAAAATATTGATACTGATCGTGTTTGTTAAAATATAAACAGTGCGATCCACTTAGATTTTAAGAAAATGACTTGTGTTCATAGAGATCAACCATTTAATTGAAATGAAGAGCAGAATTTGTTCATAGCATGAAATAACTACTTATTAACTTGTATGCATTGAAAGTACGTAAATTATTTTATGGTGTTCAGAGACATTTTATTAGTTATTTCCTTAATCTACTTTAAAAAAAAAAAAAAAAAGAGGCAGACACACAGACAAGAGATAAAATAAACTCGTAACCCATAAAAAATAAGAAAAATGTCTTTCTAGTATTTTTCACCTACTGTCTAATTTTTTTTTTAAAAAAAAAAAGTGAATAAAAAAATAACTAATAACATGTAATTAGTTACTCTTTGGCACTATAAAATTTCTCATTTTATATGGGATAAAATTATGATGGAATTTTCCACAAGTCATCTGGGGGCGAAATTTTTGTACGTGATGGATAATACATGATGATGAAAGTGGACTAACTTCGTAACATGGTAAATTGACCGTTAGATAACTATAAGTTATTAGCATTTGTTCTCATGAATTGCAAGAAAAACAATAAATTTGAGATATTCAGTTCAAGAATTGTTTAGTTGGAATTATGTAAGAGTGCATTTTAAGAAAGTAGTTCGAAGTGTTTTTTTACTTGAAAATTCATTTAAATAATGTTTTTTTTTCAATTTATTTTTTGATATCTACTCATTATAACCAGCAAAAAAAAAAAACAACATAAAATAATTTGAAATGAAATTTTTTTTTAAAAAAAAAAAAGTTAAATTGCAATCCCAAACACTACCTAAATACCATAGATACTGAATGTAAAGCTGATACTGTAGGGCCAGTTAGCCAGACCTTATCACCAGTTAAGGTTTCCCTCTTACTGTCTAACAAGATTCTAGTCTTTATCTATTTCTTCAATAAGCAGGCTTATGCTAGTTTGCTAGTCCTGTTTTTTAATTTACTTTCAGCTATAGACAAAAATACAATGCTAGTAAGACCATGAATACATACAACAATAATATACATTCTCAACTATGAATACTAGAATAACGGATATTCAACAAGCAGAAACAACAATTTTTCAAAAAAAAAAAACAATATCCTGACATTTTTTATGGTGTATGCAATAAAAAGCTAACCTGAAAATTATGAAAGCAGCAAGAGAAATCAGAAGGTCAGCTTCACTCTTTTCCTTGAGGAAACTGAAAGAGACGGCTTTTGGGATCATATATTCCCGCAAGGATAGCTACAAGAACCCACACCATAAGAATGCCAATTACAAGAGTTCTCAACAGGTGGTTCCAGTTATCATTAACATGAACATCAGCCTGAGTAGTCAGATGTAGTGAAGGAACATCTTCCCCACCATCACTAAAAAATGGACTGGCTGTGTTGATCTCATTTGTAGATTGTGGCTGCTGCATGATGCGAGCGTCTGAACATATCTCACAACTGCAATTACCTCCAAGACATAATGGGAGTGTCTTAAGGCACTCCAAGAGAACCCTGTGGTACATTTTCCCTTCAATTCTCAGCTTTTTCCTAGTGACAGGTTTTAGAACCTGAACAGAACAGGAGATCCATGTTTAGACATATAAAGAGAGAGAATAAAGGCACAGATTTTATTACCCCCTTCCTTTCTACAACCCAAAACAACAAAAAATGAAAAATGTAACACAGGAAGACCAATCATTCAGATCCTTATGAGAAAGTATGCTTACTTGGATAAAGGTTTGAGCAATAACTCGAACTACTGGAGGAAGCCGTATAACAACCAACTGACCAAGGCGGTTGGGGAAGTTATCATGCAGAAGTGAAGAGCAGGATCTCATCATTTGCATAGGTATTTTCAATGGTGATAGCCCATCACAATCCACAAGAACGGTAATCTGAGGACTATCTTCATCAACTAAATGCAGGATTCCATGCTCTACCTGAGATACTGGTGCATATCCATTTCATTAATATTGAAATAGAACATTGAAAATGTCAAAATAGATAAACTAATGGAACAAACATACTAAAACGTTGACAGCTTATTTCAAAATTCAAACTAACATAAGCAATTGGAAAGGAGATATTCCATCGGTTCAAATCCATTCCTTCTATCATCAGAAAACGAATCATTTTTTTAGCAGGCAAGTAACCAGCTACATTGTTGACCTTGCAGGATGGTGCTTTTAGTATAGAAAATAAATAAAGGCATCAATGGTCTACATTGCATGTTATTCAACCAATGCTCTTTCAGCTCATCCATAAGGACCAGTTTTATAAGCAGGGTTTGGGCAGTTTTAGCAAACAACCAGCATACCAGACATTAGAAGGTCAGAAACATGATCGATTTGCCTCCAATGAAGAATCTGAAATTGAGGTGCTGCTTAGATGGAACAGCAATTATACTTTGTTATCTTTGGTGAGGAAAACCTTTTTATTCGGATGCCAGCATTCAATGGCCTATATGGCAAGAAGTGAAATGAAATATGGTCAAAGAATAGGGACTTACTAATGGCTTGAGCAAAGCGAGCTCTCTCATGAGATGGAAAGTTGGCGCAAGCTAGACCAAGCCGCACAATGAGGCAAGGTCGGTTCAGCACATCAAGACCATGCCAGAAGACCATATTTGACCAATTTTCAAGCTCTTGTTGTGAAAGAATTCTGTAAGTCTCCCTCCAACGGACTGTCTTCTTTATTGACAATAAAAAGCACGAAAAGTCCCCATTTGCAGCAGAGTAAAATCTACGGAGCTCATCCTCATTAATTCTGCATAAACATCCATGTCATGATCAGCTGCAACAAGAAAAGCCAAGAGGTTCAAAGAATTTAAGGCGATGAAATGAGTATCCAAACCAGTGCGGAAAAGTTATGTCTTTGAGAAAATTAACCAAATGGACAGCTGAGTGATGTATATGAGACTTTTCGGAGACCTAATACAGCAGAGGAACAAGAATAGCGCTAGAAGTTCATTCCAGGTCACTGGAGGATGAGGAGAATTATCTTAGACATTGACATGAGGCTGAAATCCAGGAAGCAGATAAGGATCTGAACTTTCTTAGAACATGTCTGTTATTGTATGACAAATTTATGATGAGCTCAGAAACAGTTGCCAGAACAGAAATAAGCATGGAATGGATGGAACATGTTAAGGTCTGTAGCACAGAGCCTGGTCACATTCTTGATTGATAAAGAAGTACACAGACGATCAATGATGGAACTAATTGGCTGTAAAGTACATAACAAGATGACGTCCTAGAATCCAGAACAAGAAAACCCCACAGCACATCTTTTTCACATTCCCGGTACATTATAAGTGAGAAAAACCACCTTTCTGGTAATGCAATTCCTTGATTTTCTAGCTCCTTGTACAATTGTATCAACCAAATTTCAGATGCTAGACTTTGAGAGGCCATGTCTGAAGTCCTGCAGATCAGATGAAAGCCATAAACTTGTAACTAGATCCCCGGAAGTAGTTCCAGGACACCAAAGCTCCCAAACAAATTTCTTTAGTAAAATATCATAACCAAAAACATATATAAAATAAATAAAACCAATACATCCACCAGACAATAATCAAGAGAAAAAAAGACCATAAGCTTAAATCTTATTGAACAATGAATGACCAAGAAAAGACATCAATAAAAGAGAGCCAGGTAGATATCTAGCTAACAAGCATACCAAAGATGCATCCAAAACAAAAACCCATGTCATGTCAAGCACTAAAACAAGCTCCTCAAGGACTTACTGAGCCACTATAATATAGCCCCAAGACATCAATTGACCAAATCCAGCTCAATGTCATCTGGGTTACAAACCCAGCATCTTCCAAACAGTTTTTTTTCCAAATATCATTTACCCAATAAACTGGAAACTGTGTTGCATTGTTTCAGACAGTAAACTAGTGTTTTTGTCAGAACTAGGATTCAAGACTCAAGGTCCCCGGCCCACATATAATTCCGAAGTCAACCAACTCGTTCATGGACCAGTTGAAGGATGAAAACAAACCGGATGTAGATGTGGAGAAGAAAACAAATAGAAAATTAAAAGGTGTAATGAATTTATTGATTATGTGTTTTAACTGGCCATTGTTAATTGACAGCGCAACACAAGCTCTTAATCACAGTTAGGAAGTACCCAGTCACAACAGAACCAACTTTCATCTGCAATTTCCAATTCCAGTTGGCACAAATGGCCTGTTTGTTTATATTTGACACCCCATAACCCAAGATTGAACATCAAAATTCAAATTACAATCCTAAAATCACTAGTCCTTGATTTCAAACCTTCATCAGTTAGTCACCAACTTACAACATATCTCTCATGTAATAATAAACCAAACATCAACAACATGCATTACAAGTTTTAAAATTGATTAAATTGCTTGTTTAAACTATTTTTATAAGAAATTGTAGGTTTGCTTTTGTGATTCCAGTTCATCAAGAGAGCAGATGTTAAAAAGGTAAAGGGTTCACATAAAAATGGAGAAAAATAACTCTTGTTTTCCATTAACAAAGTATCGAAAGAACTAAATCTATATAGTAAAAAAAAAAAGTTATAAGATCTCCACAATTATAACATTTAAAAAGGTAAATTACAATATCATAGAATTTCAGAGATCATCCAAAAGTTTCAAGATATGTTCAAAAAAACTTTATGTTTACAAAAATATTACATAAACTCTCCTCTGTACCCAAAACACCCATGATTATTATTAAGAAAAGATAATTAAATTAAAGAACTTCAGAAATTTGAGAAAGAGTACATAAAAATAGGACATGGTTATTTTTTTAGTAGATGAACAATATTAATTGCATTATTTAATTTCGAACAATTTTGTTTGATTTTTTTAAATATTCTTTCTTAAATATTTCTAAGTTTTTTTGTTTACCTATTTTTCTAAATATCAATTAAGCACATTTTTGACATGTGAAGAGGTTAATGTCAAATCTTCAAACTTTTGGATAGTTTTTATAATTTTATGTGACCTCAGGAAGGTTATTGTAATTTACCCTATTTAAAATATTGAAAACTTTACCATCTATTTACCTTGTTTCAAAAGAAGAAAGTGCAGAGTGTGACTCGGAACATGTTTCTGAATCAGCTTCATGGGAATTATTGGAGCCATTTGAGTTTTCACCGCTGCAGTTTGATTGATTGGATATAGCAGTTGCAACTGAAAGGACTAATAATGGCCTCGAAAACATCTATAAGCAAGTCAGGAAAGTAAATAAAATTATTTCCAGGAAATCATATTTATTTATAAACAGCATATATCATCACAAGAAGAGAATAGAAAATTATTCACTATGACCTCAACCATAACAGGAAAATGCAGACAACATGCCAAGAGGAAAGACAATTACGGGTTAAGAAATTGAAGTTCTAAAAATAGCTGATGGCAGAAAGAGCCCCTTAAATTAAAAATCATTATGAACCAAGCAAAACTTTCAATTAAGGGTCATTGCTGGGCATGACGCTTCAAGTATTGGACTTGCAACCACAAAGGTGCATGTAAAAACTTGACAACAGCCGCTTCATGCAAAAAAGCTGAAGGATATAACTGTCCCCAGATTCTTTGTAGCACATGATTCCAGTTGATTATATTTGTCACTTGTGATGAGAACCAACTATTAAAGATGATAGTAGCAAATGCTGATACCAAGCAGTGATAGAATTGGTTCTTATCATTTGTGACAGATATGTGCTGATCATTTTCAATAATTGCTTCTTATTTATCAAGAAACAACTGACTTGGCTGCTGCAGACAACAAGTGAGCTAAACCGGAACTCTCTTACCATTTGTCTCCCTTTAACTGATCATATTCAAAGCTTCATTGAACCTGTGTTCGATGTAAGTACTTGCTCATTTATGGACCCTTGGCTCATTCTAAACACATGGAACCCTCTCTGATTTCTCTCACTAAGGCTTAATACTCTCAAATCTCACCATTACATCATCCACAAAACCCCTTCTAATCCTAATCAATCATCACTCTAAAATTACACCTGCTCGCTCAATTCTTCATCCTATCCCAGGATCCCATGGCATTTTCACCTGCTGCAACTTTAAACCCCCAGACCATTGCCCGATTCTACTCTCTCATCCCTCTCTTTCTCCATACCATTACTTATATACAACAGTGCCTCTTTTCATATTATATTTATTTATAAGTGATTCATTAGAAGAACCACGCATATATAAAAGGAAATGTGTCTTTAGCACATAGCTACTATATTTTGTAAATGCTTTCCCACTTCCATCATTTGAGCTACACCAAATTACTTGAAACTAAAAATAATATAAAAATCCTCAGTATAAATATAAAAATGTCTGCCTTCAGTTATTGTGAAGAAAGTAAATAACTAGTGAATGTGTGAAACAATTGATAAACCAGTAGCAATGTTATTTGATTGCGATGACAGAAAATAAGTAAGAAGCAAGAAACAACCTGTACACCTTTAACCAAACCCTTGAAGGGAGCCCATCTTTGAATCCACTTAAAAGGTGGATAGCAAAGGAGTTGCAAAGCCTGAAGACCATTCCAAACCTGGGGACATTTAGACCTCGAAACCCTTCGTACTGCCTCTAACGTAGCAACTTTGAGTAAAAATATTGCTACCTGACCAACTGGGCCAGTACCATGTCTTGAATAAACTATAAGCTTGCAAGCACTCCGAGGAAATGATTTATGATCAGAGGCAACTGTTTTTCCCTTATAAACAACAGTCTGCCCTTGCCCTTGCCCTTGCCCTTGCCCCTGTCCCTGATCTCTAACAGACTTATGCGTAGGATCTCCCATGGAAGCGGGCTCGCCCAATTTATTTCACTTAATTAAACTGGTGGCATTTCATCAAAGGGTTGTTGTGCAAACTTCAATCTGAAAATAGCATGGCCCTGATCAGCACAATTTATGTGGCTATGATAGCAAAATACCGACATCAAATCAAACTAATCCTAAATTCAATACCAGCATCATTAAACCCTGCCTAATAAAGCAAAGGGAAAAGAAAGCACTCACCGGAAAATCTTCATGTGGATCTGATCAGACGATGACAAGAGGATTCGAAGGGGAAACAGAGTAGGAAAGACAGCTTTTTGGTTCGATCAAAATTATGGAGAAAGGGAGGTGGCACTAGAGCAGAGAGAGCCTTTTTCAATTTATACTGTGTTTTGGTTGCTATTTTGTTTGTCTTCTAATAGTTCATTTATAACCTATTTATTTATCAGTGGTAAGCTTTTACTCCTATATTTTGAAACTTTTCAGAATTACCCTTCAACTTTCCAATCCACCCAACTATTAAATAACCGACTATCTAGTTTTCAATTTGACCAATTTATTAAATAGCCAGCCTTTCGAATTTGGTTTTGGAGTTTTCTCTCTTTTCTTTTTTTTAGGTTTTCAAGTGTTTAGGCAAGACGTTAGAACATTTATTGTGTGTGTGTGTATGGTTATTTGAGGGGTAAAATAAGATAAAATTAAGAATAAAATAAAATAAAAATATTACAAAAGTTAACTTTTTTTTCACTGGGAAAATTTAAAACTTTCTAAAGGTGTAGGGGTAAGATTGATCAATTTCAACCTATAAGAGTAGAAATGAAAATATTGATGAATTGTAAGGGTAGAAGTATAGTTTACCCTGTAATCCAGCTAACTGAAATAGTTAGAGAAAGCGTAGGACCCAGATTGTAGACTTTGAGCCATTGACAGCACCCTTGATGACACGTATACGAACAAAATAGTGTCGTCGTGAAATTTATAAACTTGGCACGTTTGTTCCATGCATGGAAAAAATTTCGAGAGATCACTTTCTAACCCTTCTCGTCTTTATTAATTAATAGGAAAGTTAATTAATAAAACAAAATAGAAAAAAAAATTAACTTCATTTTTATAATAATTTCTTTTATTTTTTTTTAAAAAATAATTTTCTAGAAATTATAAAAAACTTTAAAATATTATATTAGTTGTTGATTGTATCAAATTTAATTATTGTCTTCTGATCATTATATATTTTATTTTGAATATTTTTTAATTTTTAATTTATAATTTTATTATTACTTAAAATATGATCTAATTTATTTTTTATATAAATTTAAGTTCTTATTCTTTTTATTATTATTTATTTTTTCTTATTCTTTTTAATTAAATTTTTTTTATATGTCATATTTAATTTCTATTCTTTTTATTGCAATTCATTTTATTTGAAATAATATATGAAATTAGAATTTTTTCTAATTTTATCCCTTTTTAATTTTTTTATATGTCAGATTTGATCTCAATTCTTTTTATTTTTATTTATTTATTTAAAATACTTTATGAAATTTTTTTTAATTTTATCATCATTAAAAAATTTTATCTTTCATATTCGGTCCTTATTATTTTTATTTTTTTATTTAAGATAATGGATGAAGTTGGAATTTTTTTCAATTTTATCATATTTTAATTTTTTTTTCATCTTTTCAGTTTTAGTCCCTATTCTTTTAATAAACTTGAAAAAAAATATTAATAAGTAATTTTTATATATTATTTTTCATAACAAGAACAAATACTAAAAAATATTTTTCAACTCATTTTACATGACACTATCAAACATAAAAAATAATACATTTTTTTAGAATTTATTTTTTATTGAAACTATTTTCCAAAAACAAACTACTTTTTGATAAACAAATAGTGTCTTAATATATGCTGTAAAATGCTGGAAGTAATTAAGGAGTTTGGTAACATTTATTAATTTGATTTTTTCTATATAGAATTAAAAATAAAAAATTATTTTTTATTTTATTTTTAAGAAAAAATATGTTTTAACAAAAAAAAATTTTAAAAACCATTCATGCTTAATGTAATTTATTAAATATAAAAATATATTATTGGTTAAAATATAAAATTAATAAATGGTGTATTTAATTATAATAGTGATAAAAATATTGTAATAATTTATAAAATTATAACAATGATGGTAATAGTTATAGTAATATTAGATTAACAATAATTATTATTTTATTGGTAAACATCAATCATAACAACAGCAATAATAATAATTTATTATTACTATTACTACTAATAATAGAGGTAACTATAATAGAATAATAATTATAAAATTTATATATATTTATAAAGGTTATAAAGCTAATGACGGTAGAAGTAACAAAGTTAATGATAATATTAAAATAAGAGTTAGTGACGAAGAAGTAAGATGAAAGTTATGGTTATGATATGTATATATTAAAAAAACTAATACGAGCCAGCGGATTTTTATGGTGGATTCAAATAGTACAATGGCAATTTCAACCTTTTAGCAAAAACAAACAAAGCTTGTAATCAGCGGTGAAATCGACTTTCCCAAACAAGTCATTGGGCATTACAAAATTGATTAGGGATAAACTAATTTAAATATAATTTTTTTTACAATAAAATTATTTTTTTACCCAGCAAAATATATATATATATATGTGTGTGTGTCTTTAGTCCAAGGGCTTTTTTGTTTTTTAAATATTATCTATATAGTAAAATTACATTAATACCCTTAAAAACAAAGAACAATTAAACCTACATAAGAAGACATTTTTGTCTTTTTATTTTATATAAATAATTAAGTTACGTAATTGCCTTTAAATTCAAAAAAGAATAGAAGCATTGTTTCAAGTGTATTTTTATATTTTCATTATATTTTTTCTTTTTAGTTGAAATAAGGGCTGTTTCTAATTGTCAAAGATTTAATATTATTAAAAAAAAATTGTTCATACATGAAACATACACATCAGCGCGTGATAACCCTACACCAAGCAAACTACGAGTGTGGGGTTGTTTGATTACCAAAATCAATCAATGACGATGGCATTTAGAGTGGCACTTCATTCTCTTTGTGATGGTGGATAGCTTGTTCATGGCGGATACATAATTGGGCTCCAATAACATTTTCATTTCTTTTTCTCTTTTTTTTTTCTTTATCAACCTCAAAATTCATGTCAAACCTTTCAAAGATTATTTATGTCCTCCAATTTATATTTCTATCAATTTTGAAAATTCATGCCAGCCCATTTAAAGATTATTTATGTCCTCTAGTTTATATTTTTATCAGTTTTAGCTCTCATTCTTTTTTATTTTTATTTGTTTTGCTTTTAATGATTTTTGAAGTTTAAATTCTTTCCAGATTCATCATTGAGCATTTTATTTCATTTAGTTTTTTATTTGATTTGGTCATTGTTCTTTTGATTGCTTTTTTTTTTTTTATGTGTTATCATTTTCAATTTCATCCCTCATCATCTTATTTCTTTTAGTTTTTATTCCAATTTTGGTTCTCTTTCTTTTGATTGCTATTTTCTTATCTTTTTCTTAATTTATTTTTTTTTTCAATTTAATCCTTAATTATTTTCTTTCATCTAGTTTTTATACCATATTTGATCTTCATTGTTTTGATTGCTATTTGTTTTGTTTTAAAATTTTTTTATAGTTGAAAATCTTACTTCTTGATTTTTCTGTGTCATTTTTTTCAATAGGGTAATATTGATCTTATAACTTGGACCATTGGTTTTAAATGTTATCCTGATTTAAGTTGAGTCCTCTTTTTATATTCTATATTAAACTTTGTTTTCAATTTCATCATTCGACATTGAGTTATCAGGTCTTGAGCTTTGTTATTTGTTTTACTTTCTATTTTATAAGTTTATCCTGATCTTATATCTTGAGTAGTGAGTTAGTCGAGTTAACCTGAGTTGACTCAAGGTTTTTCTCTTAGTGTTTTTTTATAAAATTGATTCCTTTTCAAATCTCATCATTTGACATTAAAGTATTGACCCCTGAGCTTTGTGGTTTTTCTGATTTTCTTTATGTGGGGTCATATTGAGTTTAGGTTAGTTAAGTTAACCCGTACTAACTTGTGTTTTTTTTTTTTTAGATTCGGTCTTTTTTGCTAGGATATTTTGTTAAAATATAATTATTTTTCATCTCGATTTATGAGTTTGCTTTTTTTTTTTTTTTTTTTTTTTTTTTCAATTTCATCATTTGACATTTGGTTATTGAGCATCGAGCTTTATGTTTTATTTGTTTTAATTTTGGCAGGGTTGTCTCGATTTCATACCTCGGGCCATGTGTTATTTGAGTTAACCCTTGTTAACTTGGTTTATTATCACCTGGACATCCCTTTTTTTTGTTATGGAAAAATTGACCTAGCCCATACCAACCACCTATCTAGTGTTTATATATACTAGCTATTTGACTTGTGCTTCGCCATAGGCCGAATATTTTTTTACAATAAAAGAAATTAAATATTTAGTCTTTTTCATCATATTTTTTTACAAAAAGAATATCAAGTGTAAATCAAAATATTTACGCACATATCTAATTCAATAAATTGAGAATCATTTGTTTCAACAAATGAAAAAAAAAAAGAGTCATTGACGATAATTGAATATGTACCTTGAAAAGTCGAGAGGCGGGTATAGATAAAAATATTTGATATTATAATACATTTTATTTATCCTATTGTGTTTAATGACTCTATTTATTAAAACCTATCCAAAAATAAAGTTCAATTATATAAAACATAAAAAAAATTATAAATGAATTATAAAAATCTATTAAAAAATTATATATATACAGTGGCGGAGCCACGTGGGGACAAAAGGGGGCAATTGCCCCCTTAACTTTTTTTTTTATAAAAAAAAATTAATATATTAGTTTAGGGAATTTACTACGGGAAGGAAAACAGAAACCTGCATTGTTTATAATTGTAGGCTTATAATATAATATAATAAATATAAACAGCTCATTGCACAATTTTTTTCCTTTTTCCCTTATGTTTCCATATTAAATTGATGGTATCGGGCCTTCCAGCTTTAAAATATGGAATCCCTAGCTATCAAAGAGTATTTTTTATTCCCTGCTTTTACCGAGTTGTTCTTTTCATGAGTTGCTCTGTCGCTTTGTTCTTTTCATGAGCTGTTGTTCTTTGCCTCTCTCGTATGCAAATTTCTCATCAAGTATAGGCAAACAATTAATTTTTTTTGCCTTTTTTTTATATTTTAGGTAAATTTTCTTTATTTTCTTTATTTATTTCATTGTTTAATTTTAATTTTATTCTTTTATAATTAGTTATTAAAAATATTAGGGTTTATGATAATTTATGGGTTTTGATATAAATATGTTCAAAATAAATGTTTAAATCTACTAATTTAATCAATTAAATATTTCTTTTCTTATTAGAAAGGAATAAATTAATATTCATGTATAACCACTATTCTTGACATTTCTTGCATTTGACAGAGTAGTTTATTGAAATTTAATATTTTTATATGACTTGTTTGTAAGTAAAATATCAAGTAGAAAACATGTTTTTCAAGAATTGTTTCTCTTACACATACACTAGGCATTGCTCCTCAATTAAATATCTAGAAATAATTAAGTATAATTTAATCAACATACTTATTATATGTATATAGATATGAATTGAAATAGTTTTTGATTTTAATGAATTGATGTGTATTTTGCTATGAATTTCATATGAAAGAATTAGAATTATTATCAAAATATGAAAACTTGAAGAGAACAATTATAATGTAAGTTTTTTCATTTTGAAAGTATTTTTAAATTAATTTTACTTGATATGAATTAGTATATATGCTTTGAATTGATTTCTAATGCATATCTATATAATTTAGTATTTGTTAATAATTTTCCCCCTCATTGAAAAAATAAATATTTTTTTTTAATTTATATTTAAATGACTAATCATTCTCACTGAAATTTTATTTTTTTAATTAGTATTTTTTTAAAATAATGGTTGTTTTTTTAAGTATTATATATATATATATATATATATATATAAATTAAAAAAAAGAATGATTATAAATTAGTCATTTAAATATAAATTAAAAAAATATATTTAAAACTACATGTAAAAAGAAAAGAATGATTTTTTAAAAGCCAAAATTATAGTGAATGATATGTCTTCCACCTCGATGTTTCTTTTGAAAAAATAAGTTAGATGATACGTTGCCTGACAAGGTCTAGATTTAGGCTGAATGTTTTTTTGGCTCAAAACTCATTTTGACCAAAAATACCTAAAAAAACACCCTGCGAACCTTGACAAATCAATTCATGGCCTTAAAAACACCCAAAATACCACCCCAAAACCTGAAACTAAAAATCTTCTTTAACTCAGATATGTTTTTTCAGACGCTCTCAAGGTTAGGAAAAAAAAAAACCTGTAGGTTGAACTCTTCTCATCGAGTGGAATCACTTAACATAAAAATTAATCTTTGTGGTGGTCTGAATCAATGCCAATAATATTTTTCTTTTTCAACCAATGGAATTTTGTGATTTCTCTCTGTCTTATCTCCCAAACTAGGAATCAAAAAATAATAAAATGAATTTTTGTATCAAAATCAAATTGAAACAAATATTGAGGGATCGAATATGTATAATTTGTAAAGTTTGAGGATTAAATTAAATTTTTATATAAACTTTAAAACCATCATTCATTGCGTCTTTTCTACTTTGATATATGGTATTTCAATTTTGTTCTTAGTCAATGAATTTGATTTAATTGTATTTGAATTAGGCTTAAAAATGATTAATTGTGCAAAACAAAAGTTATAGGTTCAAATTGAAAAACCAAAGCAAAATTTTAAACAATTGACCCACTGTAAAATGTGAGAAAGTAAACAATATATATGTGTGCAATATTTTCTTCATACCTTTTAGATTATTTTCATTAATCATGAGGATATAATGACGATGATTATAATGCTGGAAAGATATTAGTAATAGTATGATAGTTTTGGTGTTGTGATTTTAATAATGCCGGTAATATGATATTATAAAAAATAAAAATAATAAATAACCACTTGTTATTAATATGATATTATCCCCTTTTGTGTGAAGTAGAGTTATGTGTAGGAAAAAAATCTTGTTGAATTGATCCTCAATTAAACAGTGGAGGAAACCAATGTGGTGATTTCTTGTGTGTTTGGGATTTTTGAATTTTTTATTTTTTTTATTTTAAATAATTTTTTTTATGTTATTGAATCGTTTTGATGTGTATTAATGTTAAAAATAATTTTTTAAAAATAAAAATAAATTCATTTTAATATATTTTTAAACGAAAAATACTTTAAACCATCACTACCACTACAATCCCAAATAAACTATTCATTCATAATTAAAATTATGTGGTTTATTAAAGCTTATTTTTTTTTTAATTTTTTCCACGAGATAAAATTCTATTGAATTTCCTGTTAAAATTAAAGGTGCGTGGCATGCTCTAATCAATAAACATTTAACATTTTGGAATGAAAATGAAACTATTTTAAATTTTAAAAATTAAATTTTGAATGAAATCTTAATTTTTTAAATATATAAAAGTAAATTAGATATAATTTTTCAGATTTATTACACTAAAAATAAAGTAATATCAAAACTAATTAACTTCTTCAAAAATACATACTTATTTATTTATTTAGAGACACTTGAAAGGAATAAGAGAAAAACGAAGAGATTATAAAAAACAAAATGATTTAAATCTTATATATTTTAAATATATAAATTTTATTTATTAATTAATTAAATATAAATATAAATAGAAGTAGAAAATAGATTCTCAATAGCCCGATCATGATCATGTATTGATCTAAATCTTCGTTTTTAAGGGAAGCTAGTTGCATGATTGAATAAAATAAACAACAGTTCAAATCACGTGGACTTCCATAGCATTACACAGACAACAATTTCTCTGCCAAGTGGATCCACGATGCCAGGTGCTCCAAGCTGAAAGCGTGCGATTTATTGAGACATGCACGAAGCCCACGTGTAACTAATTCGTTGACCACGTGTCTAATCCATCGCGGATTCAGTAACAAAGCCTCTCTTTCCCTAGCTAGCTTGAGCAGTATTTATCAAAAAGAAGAAGAAAAGGCTTGTACAGCACAATAACCAGAGGCAAAGGAGAGCGAGAGAGGGAGTAAAACGGCAATGGCATCAGATCTGAGCCCAGAATATGCCTATACGATAGTCTACGCGAAGGACGTCGCCAAGTCCGTTGCTTTCTATGCTAAAGCATTTGGCTATCATGTTCGTCGCGTCGACGAGTCTAACAGGTACTAATTTTATTTCAATATGAAATTAAGATGAATTAAATTGATTATTTGTTTATTCAATGCTTACTAGAACTACTATTTTGGTTTGAAAATAGATGGGGAGAGCTGGACAGCGGGCCGACCACGATAGCCTTCACTCCGATTCACCAACGCGAGACTGATGACCGAAGCGGTGCAGTGCAGACTCCCCATTCTGACCGGGAGAGACCACCCATGGAGGTTTGTTTTTCTTATACGGATGTCGATGCTGCCTACAAGGTAGATTTCTCCTTCGGTATCTTGCGTTTTCATTTCTCATTTATATGGCTATCGTTTTTTTATAAATAATTTATTCACGACGATGGATGACAGAGGGCAGTGGAAAACGGTGCTATCCCGGTGAGCAAACCAGAGGACAAAGAATGGGGACAGAGGGTCGGGTACGTGCGTGATATTGATGGAATAGTAGTGAGACTGGGGAGCCATGTTGTGAAGCCTACAAAGCAAGACTGAGATAACTTTTGAGAAAAATCATTTTTAATTATAATTGATAAAGATAAAATTTGTGTTCTTAGATCAAATGCATATCATTTGATGGAAAGCATCTCTAATTGATTGACCTTCCAATGGATGCAATAATGTCTATAATTTCCATCCCTTGTTCCGTAAGCATTTAAGCATTCCCATTTCGTATGAAAAACACAAGTTTCAAAATTATTGCTTCCATTTATTAGATACACATAATTTTTTTTTAACATAAATATATAGGCTAATTTATATACATCTCTACTAATATTTTAAATTTTAAAATTAATAATTATATAAACCTCTAATAATCATAATAAAACTTGAATTTGTAATTATTAGAGAACGAATACTCAAGATTTAATTAATTTTTTTTAATTACTTTAATAATGAGATTTATGTGAAACATAATACATTATTATCTTTTTTCCCCCTTACAAATCGAAGACCTATGCAGAGTCATTCATTTCAATCAGCAGGAAAAGTGTAATCAATTCTGCGTGACAAGAAGTTATTGATAACACCATCAAAGAATAATGGCCTTGATTGCAAACAGGTTCTGTCGTGGGACACTTGGGATTATAGCAATTTTAAACAAATGCCTCGGTTGATACTTAATTTTATAAATGTTTATTTTTGTTACCATTTCATTAAGAAAAAACTAGTTAAAAAAAATAAAATTAAACCTAGTATAATTCATGATTCATGTCACGAGTTTAGCAAGCTATACCACAAAATCCAAGTCAATCTAATACGTTTTTGTTTCAGTATTAAAAAAAATATATGTCATATTAAAAAAATTTAAAAGTCAAATCATGTTTTTTTAGAGGTTATTAAAGTTATATTTAGACCCATCAAATCGACTGAATTATATTACGATAATTCTTATATGATGTAATTTGAAATATAAGCTAGGGAAGAAGTTAAATCAAAAGTTTATAAAGTTGATCTATTGTGTTGTGTTCAATAACAATGCTAGAGAATTTCCCACATCATAATTTTTATTTTTAGGTTCCACAAAATTTTGATTCAACCCGTAGGGTGGGTTAGGAAACTAGCTATAACATATAGTAAAAACAATTACAATTCTAGGGATCAAATTTTAAATTCAAACAAAAAATAAAGCCTCCTTTTCTTTTTTCATTGTGCAGGAGGTGTGTTTTTAAGTATTTTGATCCTCAAAGTTTTTAGTTTTCCTTTTCTTTTCTAGTCAAAACTAAATTATTACAAATCTAAATCTTAATTCAAAAACTCATTTTGATCCTCCCATTTTCTCTATTCAAGTTTCAATCCCTATAATTACATCACCGTGTCAATTTTGTTTTTCAATTCACATTCTTAGATTTTTTCTGTATTAAGAAAAACCGGTTCATCCTGCAGCGGGACAGTACCCTATTCTTTTTGAATTGAAACCAATTATAGAGCCGGCACTTTATGAGCAAATAAAGGCACAAAGCTCCAATAACAGTTACTGTTAAAGAATTTGAACCCCAAACTCGATCGAACTTCGGGGATTTTTTTTCCGGGCAACACAACGCCTTTTTTCGTGTTATTTTTTTTAAATAATTTTTTTATTTGTGTTAAATTATTATTTTAAGTATTTTTATAACAATTTTATGATATGTTGATATTAAAATAAAATTTTAAAAATATTATTTTAATACATTTTAAAAAAAAATTTAATTATTAAAAAGTTATTATTAATGCAAGCACGTGTCATTGTATTCAGAGAACGCTACATGTCCCGTCCTCAATATTCAATTAGATTTTTGTTTGAGTTCTTTTATATATATATACTAGTTACTTGCCCCGCGCAATGCCGCAGGTCAATTATTTTTGGCATTTCAAAAATAACCAAGATCTAAAAGTGTTAGGTTTTTTTTGTAAAGTTATACCTAAGAGTCTTAGTTTTGGTTACATCCCTTGATCCAAGAGTCATGTTTATAATATTAATAATAACATTAAACTTGGGTTAACCCTTAGCATAAAAGTGTCTAGACTACAATACCAGATCCAATAGCATTGGACGTGAGTCTGGCTGCAAGGTTGTGTCATAAAAGTGTGATAATTAAATAGATTAGTTAAAAAAAAAAAACTAACAGGAAAAAAAAAACTAATGAGAAAAAAGAAAAAATATGAATTAATTGGATTAATACTTCAAACCAGGTTAACCCGTCATACCTTGAATTCGAATCATGAAAGTTTGACAATTAAACAAAAAAAACAAATTAATGGGTTAACCCAGAATTAACTGGGTTAACTCGCCAAATCAGGTTCACATGTCAAATCCGGAATCCGTGTAATGAAAGTTTAATAACTAAATAGAAAAAAATTCACATTAACAATTTAAATTAAATGAAAAAAATTAATTAAAAAAAAACAAAAGGCATCAGCCTTTTCACTGTAAACTGCATTGTGCAGTCCACAGTTAAAGGCATAAAAACAACAACAACAAAAAAAAACTAAAGGCATCAGCCGAAAACTACTTTGAAAAAAATTTAATATTAATAAACTAAATTAATTAAATAAAATTAATTAAAAAGAAAAAAAACCTCTAAGAAGAAAAAAATTAAATATAAAGAAATTTAACATTAACAAACCAAATTAAATGAAAAAAATAATTAAAATAGAAAAAAAAATTCAGGATAACTTGTCAAACCAAGTTAACCCGAGATCCGTGTCATGAATATCTGGTAACTAAATAAAAAAAAAAAGTGAACATTAACAAACTAAACTAAACAAAAATTAATTAATTAAAAAGAAAAAAAAATCTGGGTTAACTCGTCAAACCATGTTAACCTGTTAAACCCAGGATCTGTGTCATGAAAGTCTGATAACTAAATAAAAAAAATTTAACATTAACAAACTAAATTAAACAAAAACATTTATGAAAAATAATAAAAATTGACGGGTTAACCCGGAATTAACTGGGTTTCACCCGTGAAACCAGGTTAACCCATGAAACTCGGGATATGTGTCATGAAAGTCTAATAACTAAATAAAAAGAAATTTAACATTAACAAACTAAACTAAACGAAAAAAATTAATTAAAAAGAATAAAAAGCAAAAAAATAAATTCTATTTTAACTTGTCAAACCAAGTTAACCCGTTAAATCCGGTAAACGTGTCATAAAAATCTGACAACTAAATAAAAAAATTAAACATTAATAAACTAAATTAAAAAAAAAATTGTTAAAAAAAAAACAAACAAAGGAAGAAGCAAAAAAACAATCCCAAAAAACATAAAAAAAAAACAGCTAAAAAAACTAAGACAACTTAAAAAAAAAAAAACGCCTAAGAAATCAATGTTTTACTATAGAAATAAAAAAATTAATTAAAAAAAAAAAAAAAAATTAAGTTAACCCGTCAAACCTGGAATGCGTGTTATAAAAGTTTGAGATAGACAAAAATTTAACATTAACAAAAAACTTTTTTTAAAAAATATCCATTAAAAAAAATAAAAAATGAAGAAAAAGAAAAGCAAAAAGTAAAAAAAAAAATCTAAATTAATTGGGTTAACCCTCAAACCAAGTTAACCCGTCAAACCTGGGATTCGCGTCATGAAAATTTGATAACTGCATAGAAAAAAAAATTGACGGGTTAATCCATAATTAATTTTGTTAACCTATAAAACCAGGTTAACCCATAATTAATTAAACAAAAAAATTAATTAAAAAGAAAAACCATAAAAAAAAAAATCCGGGTTAACCTGGAATACGTGTTATAAAAGTTTGAGATACAACAAAATTTAACATTAACAAAATGTTTTTTTTAAAAAAAATATCCATTAAAAAAAACAAAGAAGAAATGAAGAAAAAAAAACTTTTAAAAAAAGCAAAAAAAGTAAAAAAAAAAAAACGAAAAAAAAAAGACAGCTCTGTTAAAAAAAAATAATGAAAAAAAAAACTTAAAAAAAGAGCAAAAAAAAAAAAAAAAAACCCGGAAAACAGCAGGGATCACTGTTTTACTGTGGACTGCACAGTGCAGTACACAGTAAAACACTGATCCCTTTTAGTTTTATTTCAATATATATATATATATATATATATATATTTATTTATTTATTTATTATTTTGAATTGCTGGTTTTCTTTCCGTAGGCGCTTGCTGTGCTGGAGAATCCCTCTTAGGGCAATCATTCTTTTTTTTGTGACTGAGGGGAAGTCTCATATTTCTTCCTTCAGCGCCAAGAAAAGCTGCAACTTTGCTCCAAAAGTGAGAGCAGCGACTGGGGGAACGTACAATAATGTAAGCTTTCACGTGATAGGCTCTGTAATTGATGCTATTTGGGGGTAGAATGGGCCAACGGGGGGAAGTTTCGAGAAAGGAAAGGATAGGACTGTGATATTCAAATAGAGATGAAACATTTTGAACCTCTCCGTGCTGTCTGTTAATTAAGAATTTTATATATTTTAATAAATTTCCAAAGTGAAAAATATTTTTTTAAAAGAACATGCAATATAATAACACAAACTTTTTTTTTTTTTCAAAAAAAACTAAATCCCATTAACTTTTTACATAGAGCAAAACATATGCACGGTGATGCTATAAAGCAATGACGTTTTTTATTTCCTTTAGTAAAACAAACAAAAGGCTTTTTTATGAGGTAAGATTGTTTTTTCTAAGGATTCACTTGATAGTATGAAATTATTTGGGGTATAATATTGGTTTATTAGTTTTTTTACACAATTAAATAAAATAAATACCCCTGGGAAGTTAAAAGAAATATAAAGGATGAAAAAGCTTTTTCGTCATTTTCTATTTTTGTTTTTAAAAACAACTATTTCGGTGCCCTTCAAGTGAAAAACAAGAAGAGAGGGTAACGGGTGTTTTAATATTTTCATCATGATTTTTCTCTTGTAATGTTTTCTTTTCTCCATGAAATTCATGGGTAAACCAGATTTTAGAGTTATCCTCCTATTTAATTTTTTTTCAATTGTAATCCTTTTTTATAAATTAGCAACTCAGTCCACTGGACATAACCTTGTATTTTTTTTTTTATCAGCGTTCAATAGATAAAATTATTAAAAAATATTAATTTAAAATGTTTTTAAAAAATAATTCAAAAACTTTGAAAGGAAACTGGTAGCAAGAGTGAGAGTATCTAAAATTAAGATTTGATTAAACAGAACCCCAAACATGGCATCCCATCCCAACATAACATTAAGATTTAAGACCAATTATTAATTAATCTTGCTAATCTTCTAAGATGACGAGCGGGGAGACAATGAGGACAGATACAAAGAAGCGAAAGATAGACATATTATTCATTCTTGGTCTCTGCAACTCTTGACTCTCTAGTGACAGAAGATAACTTTGAGTTCACGTGGCGAAGAACATTCATGCATGAGCGATGGGCTATCATGAGCATAGGTAAAAGTGGCAGGACAAGCATGCTTAAAGAACTCAGAGAAAGTCGAAGCCCTGCACGTCTGTGGACTATTGTAATGGTTCCTGCAACACAGCTCATCCGTTCCAAGTGCCTCACACCCGCTCTTGCACCCCACAACATGACCGTGACGGCCCAGTGACCTGAACTGGAGCTTCTCTGGGCACGTGGCTAGCAGATTGGCTCTGCAACCCACCACAGGGCACACCCCTTTTCCTTCGTGCGGGGTCACTGTCATGGGGAGGTTAAAGCCGTCAACAAGGGACACTCCATAAGAGGAGAAGTCCTTGTGGCCGTGGTGGATAGTGATCTGGGCCAGCGTGGCAGGGGTGGCTCCACCGAGTCCGTTGCATTCGATTCTGTTGTTGCAATCACCTGTAACGCAATGGAACTTTCCGTTGGAGTGGGCACAGCCAGTGCGGCCCCAGATCCGGCCTGACCAGAGCTGGTCTGGTGCACGGAAGGAGCGGTGGGTGAGAGTTTGGAGAGGGAAGCCTCCCTTCTCGAGGACGGGGTGGCCAGCGTTGGGCTGGATTGCTGGGTAGATAGTAAAGGGGCAGTTATTGACTAGGGTTATGATGAGCTCTGGGCGGGCAACATGGAAAAGGGTGCACGAGATAAGGAGAGCACAAGTGAAGAGTTGCGTGGCGGTAGCCATTTTTCCTTTTGGTTCAAGAGACTAATGTGACAGAAGTATACCTCTTATAAGCATTAAGGGTTTGAGATAATGCATGGGTTTCGAGCTTTTCTCTTTTCCTTTTATCGAAATGAAAAAAGAAAGAAAGAAAGATGTTTTCTTTTTTATCTAGGTGGGTTAGCGGTGTTTTATACATGCTTGGATTTCTGGAGTAAGGTGTTTTTAAAATAGTACTTTTTTTTTTAAATGTATCAATTTTTTAAATCTTTTTTTATTTTTTAAATTATTATAAACCACAAAAAATATTAAGTTAGAGGGTTTTTGAATCAATTTTTGTTTTTAGGTGTTTTTTAAAAGTGTTTTTATCTTGAAAAAAACAATAAATTATATTTTTTTATTGTTGTTTTGATGGGTTGATATTAAAAATAAAATAAAAATTATTTTAATGTAATCAAATAAAAAATTATTTCAAGAAACGCTTTGCACCACAATCATAATTACTATCCATACTAATTAGTAATTACCTTCTAAAAGAATCTAAATAAATAAAAGCATTCTCCAACACCCCCTGTGCCTTTTCAGTTCTTTTAAGTATTCTTGAATGTCATGTATTTTTTGAATTACAAAGAACTCAGCTATTAGAATCAATTATGGTTCTATTTGGTACTGTGATTCAACAGTGTATTTAACTGTTTTTGAATTTTTTTTAAGTTTTAAATTATTTTGATATATATACATAATAAATATATTTTTAAATAAGAATTACTTTAAAAAATAATAATTACTGTATTTTAAGAAATGGGTCATGTACCTTTCCCTACAGTAAATTTTAGAAAAAGCGAGGAGCTTCGTTACCGACTTGAACGTGGGTTTGAAGGACTGAATTGTAATTCTACGAGGCGGGAACTGGAATATGCCGAAGGCAGACACGGGACGGGGATTCTCCTCCTGGCTCTGGGGTCATTTTGCCGGTGAATAAACAAGTTTGAAATGGCTATCACTATCTCTCTAGTCTCTACCCGTAGTCCCATACCGTCGACATATAGGGGGCAGTTTAGTCAATTACAAAGAAAAGGAGGAAATATCGTGGCAGCAATCATGTTTCTTACATTTCTTTTCCCTACAAGAATCATGTTTGAATGCGAAATAAGAGATTTGCTATTGGTTAATGGCCCTTTGTTGATCTTGGGACGAACAAATTCTGTCTCTTGTGCCCTCTGTTATTTAGCAAATCGACAAATTAAGATTATTACCAACTGTACTAACAGCGCGCATATTTGAATACCTCGTAATTGAATTTAATTTAAAATTTTTAATGATTTTTTATATTTTAAATATCAAAAGCCAAATTTTAAGTATTATTTAATCTTTAAAAAATAATATAAATATAAATTAAAAATTAGAAATTTTAAGTATAATTTAATCTTTAAAAATAATATAAATATAAATTAAAAATTAGAGTGATGTAATCCAACCCATGAATTTTATTTTTTAATTCAAAATTAGGCAAGTAAACAACTCTTCATTTGCTTTTATTTTTTTAGACAAAAAACCAAATTTTTTTTTATTTGTACATCAAAATTAGAGCGATGTGATCCAACCCATGAATTTTATTTATTATTTGGATAGATTTATTTAATTAAACACATGAACAATTGTTTTGTTCATAATAAAAATTCCTTTTAAACTAAAAAAAAACCACCTGGACAATTGTTTATGCTTTTTTATATTAAAAACTTAACTTTTTTTTTTTTTTTTTTGATTAACCTGGGGTGTCCGGGCCAGCTTGCGCGCACCACGACTAATCCCCAGGGCCTAACTGAACACCCTGCAAGCCCAGAAGGCAGGTAAGTCACCGCGGGGATGGCAGGAAGGTATACAAAGGGGTTCCAACCCGTGCGGTATAGAGAGGGAACAAACGCCTCGCCCACTAGCAAAACCCCCAAGTACATGGGTGAGCTGGGGAGTCGAACCCAGGCAACTGAGGAGACTTCTGTCTCCCCAGCCGCTGGGCTGGGACCTCCCGCTCAACTTTTGATTCTACATGCAACGGCAAGCACGGGTATACGTTAATAACTAGCCATTTAACCTATGTTTCATCATGAATTATAATTTTTTTTTTTAAAATACCAGATATGTAGGTTGCTTCAATATATTTTTTTTACATAAAAAATTAAAAATGTAAATTTAAACAAGCAAGATCAAGTTATTCCATAATATAAAATGAGGCTTGCATGCGATTGTGTTTATTGAACTTATTTATTTAAATAAATAAAAAATATATCTACACAACAAAACTCATAATTTAAAAGAAAAATAAAAATGAAGCTGACTGAATAAACTCATGTTATAAAAAATATTATGCAAGGTCAAATACATGAACAATATAATTTAAAAACGAATATATTTTATTTTTAAAAATGAACTTCATTTGTAAAAAAAATTATAGATGAATTAAAATAATACCTTGAAAAATAAAATAGAAAACAAACAACTAAAAAAACTTATATTGAAAAAAGGCATGCCAAAATTACAATCTAAGTCATGAGATCAGGATAAACACATAGAAAAAACTTGAAGAAAATCATAAAACCAATATTAAAAAAAAAACGAACACAGAACAATAAAATTATATGAAGCTGAATTCCCAACAAATTAAATGTTAAAAGATGAAACTAAAAAAAAAATCAATTGCACAAAAAGATAAAAAAAAAATGAGGGTGAGAAAAAACATTAATTAGAGGGATAAAATTTTCAATTGGAGGTTTTAATTGAATTGAAAAATAGTTTTAATAAAAGAAAAAAAAATAATGAGGGTCAAACTAAAGAAAAATTAAAACAACATAAATTTTGTTTGAACAATGGAATTGAAAGAAAAAAAACTTCCACAAATATGACAAGGAAAAAATTAGAAATTTAGAAAAATAAGAAGCGAAATGAAAAACCAAACATATAAGAAAATGCAATTGAATGACTAAATTAAAAATAATAAAAAGTTCTATAAATAGAAAAGGAACAAAATAAGAAATTAATAGAATGAGGATTGAAATTGAAAAGTAAAAAATAAAAAAGATAATGGTGTACCTTACATGTAATGATAGAGAGAGAAAAAAAATCAAACGACCACCGATGACAATTCGATCATCGTCAATTGCCACATGCCACTCTAAATAGAAGAGGATATGATGACGCATCTAGAGAGATAACAAAAAGCCAATTATGTTTACTGCGTAACGTCACATATGCCACCTAAATGGCACGGATGAGACACATGCGTTGAAGCTGCTAAGCACGCTCCAATATCTTCAAGCATTAAAAAGTTTAGATAAAATGGAAAAAAATACCAAAATACCCACTATAAAGGTACACAAATACCCCTAAATGCTAAGATTATGTTTTGTTTCTTCCAAGGTTAAAGATGTAATTGCATTGTACAATAAAATTCAAAACCCTAAAATACCCTTATCCAATAGCATAATAATTTTTTTTATTTTGGGGGGGAATACATATATTTACTATTAAGAAGCTTATATAAAGTCAAAAAAGCCTTTGTTAAAAAATTATATATTTTATTGATTTTGGGGGTAAAATAATATTTTTATTTTGAATTTTTTTTTAAAAGACATCAACACCCCCATCCAAAAGGCTTAATTTTCTTGTACCAAAAGGCATAGATGTAATTTTATTATTGAAGACACATTTTACTATTTATTGGGATATAATAAAACATCCACGCATGGAATGTGGTGGAACTTTAACTATAGCTTGTTTATTTACAAACAAAATTAATTTAGTTTGGCCTTAACTTACTCTTTTTGTCAGATTTACTTAAACATTAAAGTCTGAATTTTGTTTATAAAAATACAACATATAAAGCTTTATTAAACAAATACTATGCATGATTGATACAATAAGCTTCATCAAATCAGTGGAAGGTCTAGCAACGCAATCAAAGGGACATCTATTTTACCTAACTCATTTCACTAACCAATTAGCCATTGAGTTTTATCGGCTATTGTGATACATTGAATTTAGAACCTAGGATTATCAACAAGAATGTTTTTATATTTAAGTCATGATATGTTCTAATGGATCCAAATAAAATAGAATAAAAAAATCCCTCAAAATAGACCTACAAAAATCCTCTAAAAAGAATAAACAAACACCTAAAAAAACACCTAAGGAATATAGGCTCGGGCAAGTAACCCAATCCCATACTCCTTATAGGCACCTGGTGCATGGGCACTATGCAGTGCACTGGGTGTCTGCCCAGTGCATGGGCGTACATTGGGCTTATATTGAGTGCACCCGAGGTGCTAAGAATGCACCCTAACACCCTTGTGGGTTAGGGTTGTTAATTAGTACTTAAAAGTGCATTTTATCAAGGATGATTGCACTTAAAATATCATTAAATTCTCTAACTTAAGCATATTTTATAATAACAAGTCTGATAATATAAAATATTTTTAATTTATGGTAAATGCTCATTTTAAATGCAGGCATATCTCATAATTTAAAAGAATGATTGATGTGTTTAACTATTGAAAGTGAAAAGACAAAGAGAGGGCTAAGCTTAAAGAAAAGATGTTGGTTCAATTTAAACTGGAATATCATTCAGTTATTTGATCATAACTAGAGTTGTAGAACATGGATTTAGGTTTGGTTTATATGGACAGAAAGCTAAGACATAGACCTAAGACTTTCATGAGAGTCCAAGTTTCAAAACGGCCGTTTTCAAGTTCAAATTATAGCAAAAAGAGAGAAGTCAGAATCTGTCTTGTAGCCCAGATATTGTTCAGTGTTCAGCTCATATCTCGAGTTCTATAAGTCCATATGAGCTCATTCTTATTTTGTTGGAAAGCTGAGACAAATTCCTAAAATTTTCATGAAGACTATCTATTCAAATTCTGACATTAGCAATGACATTTTGTTCAGATAAGAAGATAATGGTTATCACCAAGTCAAGAGGTGGTCACTCACTTAATAATTAGTCATCAAATCAATAGTTTTGAATTTTAGCCTATAAAAGGAGGCATTTGCCATACATTTAGACATCTTGGTGTTCAGATCAGTATCACTCTCTCTCATTGTATTTTATAATCTTCAATTTTTATTTTATGTTATATTCATCTCTTGTTATGCTTTTCATTTCTTTTACTATACTTAGTTAACTTATATCATGTTTATGTTCTTACATTGTTTATTTATATTTTTTCTTCTTCATGATGTTTAGCTAAATTAATTTTGTCAAGGTGAAAAGGGTACACTAATGATGTAATAATAAGTATAATATAAACTCAACATGGACTTTAATGTTTGATACTAACATGTTTTGTATTTGTTATCTTACTCACTCTTAATACCTTGCTTGTTAAATGATTAATCTAGATTTGTGTTGTACAACCCTTAGTACAAGAAATACTTGACACTTTCATTGCCTATTAAATGGTATAACCGACACTTGTGCTATGAAAGGAACTTGATTTGTTGTTAACATAAGTTATCACCATGAATACATGATCACATTTACAAGTATTAACATCACTCAAATAAAATAATTAATATAATCATATTAATAATTTATAATCCGATTAGAATCTCCTTTGTGTGTGGTTTCCAGTTGAGTAATAAAAGGAGTTTATATTATACTTATATGATATATCATTAGTGGATCCTCTAACCTTAACAATTGTTTTATTCTTGTTTAATCCTTACATCAATATCACATCTCAAAAGTTCTCTTCAACTCCTTCTCATTTATTGTTTATAATTTTATATAGTTCACCTCCATGTGGTTTGACCCCAGTCTTGCCGGGTTATTTATTATTTCGACACTCCTGCACTTGAGATAAGACATCAATCTTTTGATCATGTTAGTTGTCATGCCCAAGTCTAACGTGGTTGAGTCCATACAATGCATCCGGATTCACTTTCACCTTTAATGGGCTCGGGTACCTTACCCAAGCCTAACACCCATAAGAGAATTTTTCTCGAACCCCACATGGGTCCATCAACATTTTATACTGGTCCAATATGTATTATTTTAAGTAGAATACAACTCAAAATATCATAAAGATGAAATTACACCTTAATATCTCATCTCCATATTTTGAGTAGAATACTCATATGATTCATGAGTTATAAATACACCATGAATCCTTCATGTCAAAGGTTTGTAATCTTTTCACTCCTAATATTTTTAATATACATATTTTTAGAGTCTATCTCTTTAACGATAATTCTTAATGATTAGTCTATCCTTTCAATTTTTATTTTAACAGGATATGTGGCACTAATCATTGAGAATAATTATTGAGAATTCTCAATGTTTATGGTTTTTAACCTCTACACCATTATAATAGAGGTTACAAACCTTCTACTTTTCGGTGAGATCTTTCTTCAATCAATGCTTCATGCCATCTAGGGAGGTCACCAACTACCTTTCATACTCTAGTGCAATCACTCTCCAAGGCATAAACTTGATTTTTTTGGTGCAATAAAACCACCTTTCATGGATCTATCCCCTCCACCTTTTAGAATTTTTTCTACGTATGGGTATCACCAAGGGTCACCTTCATTAGGTTCCTTTTAGCCCTTTAAAATATTTTATAAGTATAGGCTCATCCTTTATGGATTTGCCCTAACTACTTAGAAATTTTTCTACGTATGAGATTTTTCTCCATAAATTTCCCAAGACCTTTTAGAAAAATATTCTAAGTATGAAGTCTTTTATATTTCACCTAACCCTCATAAGAATTTTTCTAAGTATGGGTTCAACCATGATTCTCCTTTACATACTTAGAAATTTTTTCAAACATGGTGTACACCTTTATATACAGGCTCTCTAGTTTATTACCTGAGGTTTCAACCCTTCTTCTCACATGAAGGAAATTTAATGAACTTGTTATGGTAAACTGATATTTTTACAAGTTTATACGAATTAATACCATAAAGACTTGGAGGGGTTACTGATGGATCCAAATAAAATGGACCTAAAAAATCCCTCAAAATAGACCTAAAAAATCCTTTGAAAGAGGAAAAAGCTAAAAAAACACCTGAGGAACATGGGCGCTATACAATGAAATGGGCATTCGACATGTGCATATATGCCTAGCAACGCCCTCTTGGGCTCTAGCTGTCACGCCCGAGCCCAATGTATTTGAGTCCAGGCATCGCGCTTGAACCCACTCTTGCCAGAGAATTTTTTTGGACCCCACACAGGTCCCTTGATATTTTATATTGATCCAATGCATATTATTTTAAGTAGAATACAACTTAAAATATTACAATGGTGAAATTACATTTCAACTCCTCCCCTCCATAAAAAGGATAAGATTCACGAGTTATAAATAAACTATGAATCCTTTAATTTAAAAGTTTATAATTTTCATTCTTAATATTTTTAGTATACATATTTTTAGAGTCTATCTCTTTAAAATATTATTACACTTTCTCTTCCTATAAAGTTACCGATTTTACTATTATAGAGTTTTCATGTCCATTAAAGGGGATCTTTTGTTGGTACTAGTTACCGATCATATGGTTTACCAAACACCACATGCTACTATCATAGTTATCAAATATGTGTTTTATCAAACACAACTGCTATCACTAATGACCAATCCTCAAGGATTTCTATATCAAGTCACTAAATACTTTGACTATAAAAAATGAATCATAATGTTTGAACTAAAAGATCAACCAATTAATCAATATATTAACTTTATTCCTAAACATCTTGAATTTTGAGACTCATAATGTTCAAGTTCCTAATAAGAGTTCATCCGAACATTTATGATTTATTTTGTAGCAATCAAGGAATCTGATTCGAATAGGACCTCATTTTAATATCACTGAGTAGTTATCATTGCTTCCTTAAGAGCTAGAGCTTCCCCCCGGAATGCTGATATGCAAATCTTCTTTGAAGCTCAATCATCAATAAATATACCTTTTCCATTTCTAAACACCATATTGATACATGTTTGACTTTAACCCTCCATGAAGGAAGCATCATAATTTGCGTTAAATCTTTCTGTTGTAAGGAGGAAGGAGACCATGTTTAGTGAAACATTATATGATATGTTGACATAGTTGGTACCAGGCCTGAAGAGACTGAGTTTTAGAAAAACTCATGCTGTGCGTAGAACTCGACAATGTTGGGACCGATTTACTTACCTTCAAGATCCATTTATTCCAAATCTCTCAACACATGTAGGCTGCACGAGTGACAACATATTCGCCCAACTTGTATGCGAACCAGGCTTTCCTTTTATGATGTCAGAAGAACAATGCACGTTCAATGATTTCTTTCTTTTCTTCGCACATTTGACATGAACCGGAGGGAACGCCATATCTTTTAAACAAGTTTTCTTGGCAAGGAAGAGCATGAGAGTTAGATCTTGATGTGCTTGAAGCTGATGTTCTCTTCTCTTACCTGACAAAGCAGCCAATATCCTGACGTGACAAAGTAGGTGCTATCGTGATTGTAATGCCATATCAACTTATTATTGGTTGCTAACCACTGGAGTTTTTAGGGCATCTTCGATTTCTTCTCTAGACAAGATTATCCTAGATTTTGCATCATTCCAATCCCTTTGATTCTCTTAGTGCCATTTCCCTTTTATAAATGGAAGGCTTAATGGATATGATTAGGATAATTGTTGAGGGGAATTTTTATCCTTTTATATATTTTGCATCATCCCAAACCCACTGGTAGTCATTTGTTATTTTAGAATTGTTGAGGGGAATTTTTATCCTTTTATATATATTTTGTGCACTAAATTTATTTTAATACTTTTAAAAGTAAAATATCACTTAACTATGATTAGAAGATTTTTACTTTTTTAAGCACAATGTATTAACTATATTACCTTTCAAATCAAGATTCTCAAAGCATCTTTTCATGGGCTAATTCATCATTTCATAATGGTTTTTTTTACCGTAACTATTTGATCTTATAGCAATGTTGTCTTTTAATACATAAAAAAGAAAAAAAAATAAAAAATAGTTGACATGTATGCCTAACTTCACTGGTTAAAAATCTTGTTTTGTTGTGTCTTTGATGCGTCTTGGCATTATATTCCTACGTGGGCGGTGTGTATATGGTAATTTTATCTAGTTTGACACCAATTTGACTTACTAAATCCAATCAACTCAATGACCCGAGTCTCAAATTTCTTTTACTTATTTGAAAATCCTAGTATCGCCTTAACTTTTTTCTTCTTACACCTAGAAAAATTTCTCCCAACCCAAGGTGTTGCGCCAGCCATTGATATAGGTTTACTCAAGTCAGTTTTATTAGTTATTTTTTTTAAATTGATTTTTTTTCACTTTCAACCTTCAATATTTGATTCGTTATAATTGGGCTTTCTATTTTGTTTTGTTATGAGCTCCATAATTTTATCACAACCTCATATATTCATTGTGGGTTTTGCATGGCAACCATAATTGGTCTGAGTCGATTTAGTATGTCGTCGTCTCAATAATTTTTTTTTATAAAAATATATATATTATGCAATGTGTCACCATTTAAGTATTTGAAAAATGTTTTAGCCAATATAAATCAAATTTTAACTCTCTAACATCTTTATATTTTTTTTATTGAAAAAAATAATAATTTGACTTGTGTCGTAGCATGAGCTAAAAACTAGTACAACCTTTTATTTCTCATTGTTAGAATTCCATCAAAAGTCTAATGCAAGATTTGTTTTAAGAAAAATAAAGAGTTTCCTTATTTTTATTTATTTAAGTTTAAAAATTTTATTTTATTTTCTATTCAATTTTATTATGCTTTTTCTAGTTTTTCCTATTTAATGAGAATAGTTTTTTTTATATATATTTTATTTATCATATTTAGTATTACTAAAGTCTTCTAGTTTTTTCTATGTAAAAGTAATAATAGTTTTATGACAAGTGAAACTAAGATGAAACAAAAATTAAATATTATGGGTGTCTTTCCATGCTGATGGTACTCTTAGTTTATAGAGTTTTGACTTGTAATTATCACTCTTGGCTATGTTAGTTATCTCCACGGTACTCAACCATGATCTTAGAGATTTTTTTATTACAAGTTTATTATTATCACAAAGATAAATTTACTTAAGGGTCATATGTATTATAAGAGTTTTTCTCATTATATGTTCTCAATGTTTAGTATTACTCAAATAAATATGTTTAGTATTATTCAAATAAATATCATGCATTTCCGAGAATGAATTTTATATATAGGTAGAAATTATTATTCTAATGCAAAAAAACATTGAAGTATAATCAAAGCATATCTTTTATTAGAGGTTGAATCGATCATCATTAGAAGAATTAAGCAAAAAATTATTTAGTATAATATGGTATAACTTATGGCTTTTTTCAAACAAGTATCAGATTATCCATAACAACCATATTAACTCTATTAAGCTATTCAATAATTCCTTTTGGTTATCACTTTGTTTAAGCAAATCTAAATATCAATGTTTTTTTTTTTTTATTTTTTTTTTATTTTTATGGATTGCCATTTCAATCATTTCTCTTGTTGGACTAGGGATGCTAATTTAATCCAAACTTAGAAAATACTAATCCAAACAAGTTGATTTTTTTTAATAGTTACCTTATATTAAATATAATAGATTAGAGATATGAATATTGTAAAAAGTAATCTAAACCTTCAGAGATATATGCATCAATATCATATTAATAAATCAACATTTTTTTGGTATTATGAAAAATGAATTTTGAGCATAACTCCTTGTTTAAAAGGTTTAAAGTAAGGTGATAACCCATTAATAGGCGGGAAGAGCCTGCGTCTAGACCCAACATTCCTAGGCGTGGCAGGATGTCAAGACTAGATGACATAGGTTTAGCTCATTTCGAGGTCCTAACATCTTTGGACGTGGCTACAAGCCAAGCCCAAGTGGACATAGGTCTAGCGAGCTGTTAGACCCAGCTTCTTTGTCTTGGGCTTGGGTACGCGCTAAGCCCAATTGGGCATAGTTGCATGCCAAGCATAATTGGACATGAGTTCTTCGTGTTGCCAAAACCAACACTCTTTGGCTCAACTATTTATTAAGCCTAAACAGACATGAGTTTGGCAAGCTGACAGACTCACCGCTCTTGGCTTGGCACCGTGCCAAGCCCAATTGGGCATAAGTTTGGTGTGCTGTCAGACTCAATGCTCTTGGATTCGGTTACATGGTAAGCCCAAATATATGTGGGTCTCGCAAGCTTCTAGACCCACCTCTTCTGGGCTTTCCATCATTCCGAGCCTAATCGAGCGTGAATCTAACATGTTGTTAAATCTAACGTCCTTGGACTTAGCTACATGCTAAGCCTAATGGAACATAGTCTAGCGAATTACTAGACCCACCATCTCGGGCTTCATATTACACCGAGCTCAAGAGGGTATGAGCCTGGTAAGCTGTTAGACCTAACATCCTTAAGCTTGGTTACGCGCTGAGCCACATGGGTCTAACAAGTTATTAGACTCATTATCCTTAGACTTGGCTGCATGCCAAGGCCAATTAGACATAGGTCTAACAACCTTCTTAACACATCAACCTAGTGCTTGACTGTGTGCCAATCCCAATTGGATAAAGGGGTTCGGCATGCTACAAAACCTATTGATCATGGGCTCAACAATGTGCCTAACAAAAATGACTAAAGGCCCGAAGATTATTATAGACCCCATGTTGGGTCATAAAGCTCCATTTGTTTATCCTTATGACTTCTAATATAGAATGTTAATGTCAAGGATATTCGTCTCCCTAAACTCATAGGTGTATAAAAAATCTCTCAATGACTTACTATATTTCCATCTCATTGATATTGTGTAAGAGATATTTGTCTCTCCTTAATATTATGTATGTAATATTTATCTCTATTAGTGCTATCATGAAAAAATAACTCCTTTAGCCCCTTTTATTTCAGCAAAACAATAAGGCTAAGAGGCTATAAATACTCCTTAAACTACTTAGATAAATGATTTCACAATTTATATTTTCTAGACACTAATAATTTTAAATCTTTAGAGTATTTATCATGCCAAAATAAGAAAAAAACACTTTTGTTTTTGAAATTTGATGCTCACTTTTTATTTTTATTGCAATTATTTTTCTTAAAAATATTGACTTTTATCATCCGAGTTTTCTTTAAACCCATTAAATGGATTGGTTGCAGGTATTAGGTCTTATACCACCAATCATCCACTTCTTAAGCTCCGAATAATGAATATTGACATGAACATATTATATGTGTTTGAGAGTGTGGTTGCAGTTGCTTTTTTTAAAGTGTTTTTTCATTTAGAAATACATCAAAATATTTTTTTTAAAA